>NC_080700.1:22657010-22961468 GCF_030445035.2 Dasypus novemcinctus
GTGGTCATGAGGCATTGTCTTGGTGGGTGGAGTCCAACACAATAAACACAGAATATTGAATTCTCATCCTGGGAGTCCTGCTACATTCTCTTATAGAGCGGCAAGAATCCCCAGAGTATATGGGCAGTGCCTAGCTAAGGAGGACAGACCAATAAGCCAGGCCACTGATATTGATGGTTATACTTATGAACCTTTTCTCGAGAAATTGAAACTTAGCCTAGTATTATATTTTACCTAAGAGCTAACTCCTGAAAGCCTCCTTGTTGCTCAAATGTGGGCTCTCTCTAAGCCAAACTCAGTATACAAATGTACTACCCCGCCTACCCCCCACCCCCACACCATGACTCCTGGGAATGAACCTCCCTGGTACTGGTATAACCAAGAGACAACTGGCGATGCATTTGGAAAAAGACCTAGTCCAAAAGGGGGAAATATTAAATACAGATGAGTTTTTATGGCTAAGAGATTTCAAAGTGAGTTGGGAGGTCATTCCAGAGGTTATACTTATGCACATCTCAGCAGGATCTCTTTGATTGCCACAGTAAACAATGCCTCACACAGCAGGTCTCCTGAGGGCTCTAGAGACATCCAGACACTACAGGCAGAGCTGGCAATCTCAGGAACTTGACACCCTGTCAGGTGGTCATATTTTGGAATATACATTCCCCAATGTAACAGAGTTAGACTCATTTATAATTTCCCTGCACATGAATCTTCTGCCCCCTTTTATTTGAACCTCTAATTAGCACTATACTCATTAAATACATGTCCCAGAGACTTAAATCTTTGGTCTGCTCATGTCAGTTGAGTCCTGAATCTCAGCAAGAGTTGCAACACCTACTCTGCAGTTCATTGGACTCACTCAAGACAACTAACAAAAAGATGATGATGGACAACGTCATCCCCCAAAAACAGAGAATATCTACAACTTCAGGCAAGACAGTTCCATCCATTTGCCCCCATGGGATCTAAGCCCCTTTTCAATTAGAAACAGAGTGAACATCACCAACCCAAAATCCTCATGATAGAAGCATGAACAAACATGAGGGGGGAATGCAACTACAGACTTAGGTGGACTTATGGTTATTCTAGTAGTGGAAGAACATGTATCATATAAAAAGGCAGTGGCCACCAGAGTTTCCTAGGGGAGGGAGTGGGAAGAATGGGTTTATTATGGGGTATTCAGGGTATAAGGGAATTGTCCTGCATGATAATGCAGGTCTCTGCTGGGCCTTGTACACAGTAGGAGCTCAAAAAATATTTGTTAGATGCACAATGGACAACTCTCTTCACCCACCCACCCACTACCACAAAACATCCTAGCATAGAGGGACAGGGGAAGAAATTAAAGCTTGGAGAGCAAGAACATGCTCTTGGTTCCAAAGCCAGTGAGTGACAAAGTAGACATTAGAATGGACTTCAACCAATTCTTAAATACTGCATTACACTGCCTTGCTCTATGACGTGGATGTTGTCACCTTTGCTAACACAGGAAAAATAATAAAACAACAGCAGAGTGAATAGGACTGGAAATAAGGGAAGAATTCTTTCAGTTCTAGCCTTGCTGAGTTTGAGATGTCTTCGTGATATCCAAGGGAATATGTGCATGGTTCTTAAACTCACGCAAAAGATGTGAGTTGGAAAATAGTCTTGGGAACACTGGGCAACTGAAGATAATTCTAGTCATGGGAAGAGCTGGGATCACCTGTGTATAATATATAAAATTAGGAGAACAAGTGGTCCAGAAGAGACATCCAAGGAACTCTGGCATCACTGTGTAACTGGTTTAATTGAGGAGTTTTAACTAATGGAATTATACACATGAAGCAGGTTCACCTTTTTCTAATTACCACCACTAATGTTTGCTGTCAAACACACCTCCACCTTGGGCAGTGGATACCGTTAGCGATATCGCTATCAGATACCATAACTTTCTGGTGCTTTTAGTGATTAAAAATAAACTAACTTTATTAATATGTATCAGTAAACTTAATTTGTTTAAATAAATTAATAAATAAATAAACTAAAGTTGGTCACTAAGTCTTAGACCAGCCCATTTTAAACTTGAGAATCATATTGCTCTCAGAGAGCTCTGTTCCTGAGGGTGTCGGCTGGAAGGGGCTCTAATTCTCAGAGGCCCAGGTGGACTAGGGAAGGCAGAGTTGGGCAGTGGAGGTTTAGAATTTGCTAACCCAGGTTCCAGGGGGATCCATGGAAATACTGAAAAGGAATTCTTCTTCTCTTTGCCTTCCACTGGAATCAGCTTGGATACAAGTAGTATTGCTATTTGTTCCTTCATTCAATTAAGAGTTGTGCTGAGAAAAAACAAATGAGCAAGACAGACATGGTTGCTGCTCACATTGAACTTGCAGAGTCAAAAGGAAGATAACATACTTGGACAAGAAATTACTGGTAAACCAATTGTTACAGCAAAATACAAAGACAACGAGGGCTAAAAAGGAATAGGAGCCAGTCTGACCTACTCTAACGTGGAGAAGTAATGAGGATTACTAGAAGAAAGAACCTTATTCTCCGGATGGAATCCTGGGGGATGCTTGTAAAACGAAAGTTAGATGATGTTTTCCTTCTCTCAAAACCTTCAATGGCTACCCTATGTCAATCAGAAGACAGACCCAAGTCTGTACAATGGTGGTACTTAGTCCTAGAATGCTGCCACACTGCTCCCTCAGTGGTTTCACCACCCATTCTCCAGCTCACTATGTTTCAGACACACCAGGCACTGTGCTATACCTCAAACATGCCCAGCACACCTCCAGCTTGGGGGTCTGCCCTGGCTTTTCCTTCTGTTTGAATGCTCCTCCCCCAGATATATCCTTGGGGTTCCCACACCAATGTCCTTCAACTCTTTGTTCCAATGTCTCCTTCTCGGTGAGCCCCTTACCTGACCACGTCATTTAAAACTCTCATTGACCCCATTCTGCACCACAAGCTCCTTGTCTTGTTTTACTCTTCCTTTCCACAGCATTTGTCACCTTCTTCAGGAGACTTGAATCACTGCTCCCAATACTTCAAGTCTTCCTGTACCCATACCCTTTGCGAGGTGATTTTGCCCTTCTCCCCACCAGAAGCTGAATGTGTTTTCCTACCTCAGTGATACTGGCTGAGCAATATGGCTGGCTTTGGCCAACAGGAAGATAGTGGATGTGACACAAGTGGTACCTGCGTGGGTAGGTTTGCCCATACCATTCCTGCCTTTCACCTTGAGAGAACTTCCCTAGGATAGCCACTGGTTCAAGAATGACGAACCCTTTGGATAGACCTGGAAACTTCCACTGTCTGAAGCTAAGCCTAGCTGTGCCCAGCCTATGGAGCAGCTAAATCCCAGGTGAGCAAGAGAGGTGTGAATGAGAAGGAATTACTGTCATGTGCAAGTGAGATTTTATGGTTATTACTCAGCTCTAGCTGGCCAGTGACCTTCTACACAGTTTAATCATTTATTATATTGTTTTTTGCCTGTCTCATCACTAGAATGTAAACTCCATTGGAGATAGGATGCTTGTCTGTTCATTAATATATTCCAAGTGTCTGGCATATTGTAGCTGCTTGATACATCTATGTTTAATAAATGAAGCCAAGACCTCCTATCAGGTTTCTTAAACATTACCACCCCATGAAAAGAAGGACTCTGTAGTATTTCTTTTCACTACAAGGAAGGAAAGAAGAATGAATCACAATGAGAAATGGGCACAGCACGTATGTGCAAAGGAGGGACGTGGGGCATGTTGAAAAGGGTATACGCAACGGCAAGGAGCTGGCATTGCTTCCACAAGACCCACAACTGCTATAGCAGGAAAATGCTGGCACTAATCTTGTCAACTACACAGACACCTCAAATACCGTGTTCAGTTTCAACAAAAGGAATGATTTTTGAGCCACACAGTGGCCCTGGGAGAACAATGACAAATTCTGAGTCCGTGCCAATCTCCCAGGAAACTGAGGCATGTTGAGAGACGTGGAAGGAGAAGAGAGACTATGACATAAGTTGATTTTGGGAGATGGGATTTGGGAATGAGAGTGACAATTTATAGAAAATAATTGGTAATTCTATTTCTGCAACTCTATATTTATTGTAAGCTTACTCTGTTATTCTGTCCCACCATCATACTGGGTTGTAGAATTTTGCATCATCAACAAAAATATTGCATAAAGTTTGAAACATCACCCAGCATTTGAAAAAACTTCTCAATTGTGTGTTTTCCAAGCAATTGCTGACTCATAGCTCTGCTAGAGCAGAAGGGCCAATCCTAAACAAATCTTCAGGACTTTCCACTTTTATGGCTAAAGATGGAAGACCAGTAAGAGAGGCTGAATAACTCGTCCAAGGTGACATAGTGGTTTGACATCAATCACTACGGATTTCAACTCTCAAGTCATGAGAATTCAGGTTATCACTTGTTTCCCATTTAAACATTTAACCACATTTCCACATTACCCCCCATAACAAGAGAACATAAATTGTAGAAATTTAACAGTGTGAGACATCTGTATGCAGTCATGATTTTTCTGCTACTAAAGGAACAGTGTATGTCAGTTCACACCTGTTATGTTAAAGACAAATCCCTCAAGTCAGTAAATGCCCTTCCCTCAATTTGAAACTGACAGTTCTTTGGTTTTTGGGGTTTTTTTCTCCCTTACCCTCTGCTTGTTTCAATATTGTGTGATAAAAGAAATGCTTTTCCAATATCCATCCTCAAAGACCTCAAACTATGATCAGATAGATTCACAAAGAATTTCTATTTAGCTTCTTTGCAAAGGTTTGGAAATGGATTGTGGTGATAGGAGCACAATATTGTGAGTGTAATTTTAACAGGTATAAAACACATATGTGAATATGGTTGAAGGGGGAAGTTTTAGGCCATGTACTTTATGAGATAAAATATGGCCTCTACAACACAGTGAAATCTCTTGTAGAAGATGAATTGGGGTTAGTAGTACAAGTATAAGAATGTTCTTTCCTGGATTATAATTAATGTATGTCACTAATATAAGGTGTTAATAATAAAGTAATATGTGGGACGAAATATACCTAATGTAAATTATGGACTATAGTTAATGGTACTATTTTAATATTCTCTCATCAACTGTAACAAAGGTACCAAAGCAATGAAAGGTGTTAACAATGGAGGGATAAATGGGAATGTTGATTTTTCTGTAAGCCTACAACTTCTCTAATAAGAAAAAAAAATAGGACGTATTTCACAGGCCTGTGTAGTGAATGTTTTAAATGAGGAAATCATGTAAATTGTCTCACACAGTGCCTGGAATATAGAATCTCTCAATAAATGCTGACTACTACTGTTAAAAAAATAATAGTACAATTAAAAAACAAGTGCTACCATCAATAGCACTAAATGTTCCAAGCCAATAAAGGTGTTGGTGGGTGGTATGTAGGAATCCTGCATTTTATACATGATTGTTCTGTAAACCCACAATTTTTCTAATTAAAAAAAAGTTGTCAAATCATAATCTAGTTGGAAAATGGTTGATATTAAACTGTAAAGAAAATCATACTGTATCAATTGAGAACATTTGAAAGGAATTGTGTATGGAATCTTTCTAACACAATTTGGAAAAAACCTACCTGATTTCTGTTGTAAGCCCAATTTGAACCTAATGAGGGTGGTAGTTACAAATTTTCAAGAAGGTTTTCTCCCCTAGTTTGATTTGCTTAATAAGTGTTATTTAAACTTTAAAAAATACTCTAATCTTTAGCAGAATTAAAGGGTACTAATAATTATTTCATCTTTTTTTCTCAGCACAAATTTATATGGTTGATGTTTAATGAAATGGCACTTAAGACTATGAGAACAGGATATGTTCCATCTTAATGCAAAAATTTGAGTTTCAGTAAAGGAAGAGGCACACTCAGGCATACAATAAATAGTTGGAATATGGGCATGACTGGGAGTCGCAATATGTACACATATATATATACATACTAATATACTCACATATATACAAAAAATATATATATACATATTTCATTTTGACTTGGTTTTTAACTAGTTGTGCTAGTTGTGACATGCCATCTTAGATTTCTGATTTCTCAATTTTGTGATCTTGGATTTTCCAGGGCAATTGGTTTAATATATTCATTTCTAAGGTATAGACTGCACATCTACATTTACCATTATATAGTTCAGGGGAATGATATAAATGGCAGGGAAAGGAAGATTATAAATAATTTCTTTATAGACCTCCTTATGCTTTAATTACTTAAGATATTTATGGCACAAGAATAGACCAATGGATTAGTGGAACAGAGTAATCTAGACAAAAGTGCCAAGCTAATCCATGGATATAAGGCTACTCTTATCAAAAAACGGTGTAGGGACAACTAAAGAATCATATGTAACAAAAACAAAACATTGTCCCTTACGTCATACCAAACCCAAAAATCAACGTTAAATGGATCAGAGATGTAAATGAAAAACTTAAAAGTATAAAACTTTTAGATGAAAAATATAGGAGAAACTTCTTTGTCATCTTATTTGAGGCAAATATTTCTAGATAAGATACAATTCAGTAAAAGTTAAAAAAATGATAAATTGGATTTACCAAAATTAAAAGCTTTTGCTCTTCCAAAGACACTATTAAGAAAATGAGGAAGTGGACTTGGCCCAGTGGTTAGGGGGTCTGCCTACCACATGGGAGGTCCAAGGTTTAAACCCCGGGCCTCCCTGACCGTGTGGAGCTGGCCCATTGATGTGCGCAAGGAGTGCCGTGCCACGCAGGGGTGTCCCCCACATAGGGGAGCCCCACGCGCAAAGAGTGGGCCCTGTAAGGACAGCCACCCAGTGCAAAAGAAATTGCAGCCTGCCCAGGAATGGCGCCACATACATGGAGAGCTGACACAACAAGATGACTCAAAAAAAAGAGACACAGATTCCCGTGCCAATGACAGTAACAGACGCAGACAGAGAACACTATGCAGCAAATAGACACAGAAAACAGACAACGGGGGGTGCGGGGTGGGGGAAGGGAAGGGAGAGAAATAAATAAATTTTTTTAAAAAATGAAAAGGCAGGCTACAGATTTCAAGAAAAATTATTCAAATCACCTATCTGTTAAAGGACTTGTATTGGAAATATATATAAAGGATCCTTATAATTCAATATTAAGAACACAATGTTAAGAACTCAAACAATGCAATTAAAAATAGACAAAAGATTAGAATAAACTCTGTGCTAAAGAAGATAACCAGTGGAAAATAAGCATGTGAAGAAATGCTATCATTAAAAATTAGGGAAATGCAAATTAAAACCATATAAGACATTAGTGCATGCCCACTAAAGTGGCTAAAATTAAAAAGATAGACTGACAAGGATGTGGAGAACTTAAAACCCTCAAATATGATTGATGATAATTTGGAAATGATACAACTACTGTACCACTGGTAGAATTTGGCAGTTTGCTAGAAATTTAAGTATATGCTATATATATGCTAAAATATGTTAGCATACGATCATCTGACCCCATTATTTCACCCATAAGTCTCCACCTAAAAAAAATGAAAACATGTCTACATGAAGATTTTTACACAAACGTTCATGGCAGCTTTATTGGTAAGTCAAAAATGGTTAAAGAATTAGAACTCAATCTTAACAAAGCAAGAACGCAGAAGTAGTTTTTAGACAGGAAGTAACAATCATAATTATTTATTAGAAAGCTAAATGTGGAGGTTGAATTAGAGCAGAGACTGATAAAAGGAAAACTAGACACTTAACTTCCTTATATGTATTATATGTTTATTTACTTAGAAATAATTTCTAATATTATTTTCTAAATGAGATGCTTAATTTACAGGAGTGGAAAGGATATGAACTTTTCATGCTGACGATTTTCAATGCTAGGTATTTGTCTGAGCATATTATGGTCTCCCTTCACCCAGCCCCTGACTCTCAGATCCCTCATCCATACATGACAATAATTTCCACAACTGCAAATGATTGTAGGAAGGTTTAACAGTTTGGTATTATTTATGAATTCCAAAAATAGATATTGGATTATGTTCCTAAACTGGTCTGTTCCTCTGGGTATATTAGATTGTATTAAATTCAGAGGTTTCATTTTTATAATTAAGGCTTTGATTGGGTCTCGTCAGTAGGATGTTGAGTCACCACCCGCCAAGGGGGAGGGACTCACAGAGAAAACTACATGGCAGAGGAGTTAGATGGAGTTTTGAACTGGAGCCCTAAGAAGTAAATGTGCAGGAGAACAACAGAGAGGAATAGAGATGGTTCCATAGACATGGCAGAGGCCCTGGGCAGAGTGAGTGAGCCTGATGGTCTTCAGCTGAACTTGTGGAGAGAATAGAGCAGCCAAGCCCAGAGAGAAATGAACCCCAGGAAAGAGACAAGTCTTATCCCAGCCTACAGCTGATATGGGAAGAAGCTAGGACCAAGGAGCCTTAAGATGAAGAGAAGGGCTGGACCCTTACAGGTGTTGGAAGGCATCTTGCTCCAACACATGGCAAGAGACTTTAGCAAGGAACCTTGAGTTGGACTCTCTGGGCCCTGTAACTATACACTTCTACTCAAATAAACATGCTTTATAAAAACCAAATCGATTTCTGATATTTCGCATTAGCACCCCTTTGGTGACTGATACAGAGGTAATGAGATAATCTGTAATGCTTCTAGCAGACTACCTGGAAAGTGGATGCTATTTGTTATATTATAGTGTTCTTTCACTTCTATTCTATCACTCTTATGTAAGGGAAAGAAAAAGGCATATATAACCTTCTATAATCTGCAAGGTAAGTTTATTAAGTTTGTGGAGAAAATACATTTTAAGACTATGGGGGATATTTTCTCTTTGTATACCACCCGACCCCCATGTTACCCCACCATTCTCTTCCTTGCCCTTGCTCTGAACCCAGAAAGTTGAATTTTGAGGACTGCTTCAACAAGAGTCCCTTGCTCTTTGACTGCACGTTAGCTCCCAGCTATGGTTAGCTCCCGGCTACGGCTAGCTCCCGGCTACGGCTAGCTCCCGGCTATGGCTAGCTCCCGGCTATGGTTAGTTCCCAGCTTTGGGCTGCATTTTCTGACAGTGGCCTCTTGCCATGGCTACAGCCTTCCTTGGGTATTTTCTCCTCCCTAACTCACAGAGCTTCAGGAATGCTAATTACTTATCTTGCTCCTTCCAGTCTAGGGGTAGTGCTGGGAATTGAGCTTCTGGCATCATCAGCATCCCTATTTGGTCCTTATCCTGCCCAAACCTCTGTAAATGTATGTCTTCATCAAAGCATTTAGAATTATTTGTTTTCTGCTCAGACTCCAATTCAAAGAGTCTTAAACAGGCAGTTGGCCTATGGTAAAGTGGACATGGAAAAAATAAATATAAATAGAAGAGGATCCTTTGTTATCACTCTTAGAATCCTACTGACAGAAAGTAGGGTTGCTGGTGAGTTCTGTTTCCTCACACTAAGCAAACATTTCTTTAATAGTAATAAGGAGAGCTAATTACCTTGTTTTCTAGTCTTATTACAGTCATTGTCATATGAATAAATTAATATTGTACCATTTTCCAATCCTGTTAAAGTCTTTTTCATAGAGGAAAAGAAAAAAATATTAATGCCACTATACTTTTGCAAGCATAATTCTTGGAAATCCAATGTGCTATGACCTAACAGGTTTCTGAAGAAACATACAGTATTCCTAAAACAGGATTTCTTCATTTCATTACTTGAAATGTAAGCTATGGACTACAGAGAGCAGTGATACTAAGATGACGCTCTGTCACCATTTGTAACAAATGTGTCTAGACAATATAAAGCGTTGGTGGTGGGGTAAGGGAATCCTGTATGCATGATGGTTCTTTAAAATTTTGAAATAAAAAATAAATTATTAATTAAAATTATTTCTTGTAGGGGCCTATGAAGTATAATATTTTTTGTGAGAATTAGGAAAATTCTCTGAAGGTAGATGCAGCCCCCTATCAGGGCACTCAGTTTCGTGAACAGAGTGGGGAATGGATGTCAACACGAATTAGCTCCTCAACTGCGAGTACTGGTGTAGTACCCAATTTCCACAATTTCAAGTAGCACCCATACTTCAGATGGTTAAAAGATAGGACATTCTCTGGATACCAATTTTCATATGTATAAAATGAATAGTATTCACATTATTCACCTAGAGTTTTAAAACAAAACGTATTATGCTTTGACTACAAAGAAGCATACATTTAATTAATAATAGTCACTTGAGTTTTATATACAAATAAAAATGACCACTCTTTCATGGACTGATCATGAGCCATCATTTCTGATGATTCATTTGTCAACTACTAAGATCCAATTAATTACACAGTCAACTTTCAAAACTACCTTGTCAGACTTCTCTTTCTGGCTGAGATGAGTAAGAGGCACTTGATTTACCTTTGTGCCTGAAACAAGCAAAAAATCCAAATGAAATATTTGAAACATTGGTTTTGCAGACACTGGACATTAAGCGAAGAAGGACGATGATCCATGAGAAGCAGGAAATAAACTGAATTCTATGACTATCCCAGCTTATTGCCTGATGAGGGCTTCCAGATCACGGCTCATGGAAGGAGGCTACAGGCTTACCCAGGTCCTTTCCAAGTCGAGATGACTTTGTGAATCTGGGAAGGACAAGGTGGCAAGAATATACTGGACTCAACCTAAAGAGGAGAGACTGGCACAGAGGACATCGGAGACCAATGCGGGGGGTTCTCCTCAGGTGTTCAGAAGCATAATAATCAGCACATACTTGTAAGGAAATGCCTCTAGGCTGGAGAAGGAATTAGCTGAAAGAATTAGAGGGAAAGATATCTGTAAAGATGTAAAAAAGATAATATGGTAATATTATGAACAACCTTATATCAAGAAACCCAAGGACCCTGATGAAAATGGACAGATTTGAAAAATACCTATCACCAAAGTATACTTAAGAAAGCGTACTCAAGGACAAATGTATGGTTTCACTAATATGAACTACATACAATGAGTAAACTCATGGAGGTAAACTCTAGAATATAAGTTACTAGGAAATAGAATGTGGGTTGAGAATGGGAGCTGATGTTTAATGTATATACAATTATTAATAATGTTAATTGTAAAAGGTTGGAAATGAATAGAGTTGATGATAACACATTACAGTGAGTATAACTAAGACTGCTGATTTCTAAGTGTGATTGTGGCTGAAAGGAATAGTCTGTGGATGTAAAAATCAGTTGAAAGGAATCTAGAGAATAATATCTAGGGAATGTATGACAGTGATTTTGGTGGGGGATGAAGAGTATAAATATAAGAATGCTCGTCTTTTACAAAATACTAAGATAGACAGGAAAATTACAACTAATGTAACTAGTGGATGATACTTAGCAGTAATCTTATAATATTTTACAGCAATGGCAAGAATATGTTTCAATATTTAGAGACAACAACATGGGGTATAAGGGGGTATGGGATTTTTCCTCTTGTATTAATGGAAATGTTCTAAAACTGAGGTGATGACAGCACAACTCTGTGGTGAAAATGAGAACCACTGACAGTACACTTTGAATGGACTGTGCAAAGTATGGGACTGCATCACATAGGGAATCCAGTGGTGAATGATGGACTGTGGTTTGAAGGACAAATAGGAGAACGTTTTCTCCTGAATGATAACCAATATATAATACGAATACAGGGTGTTAAAAATTAGGTAGATTGGGAAAAAAATCACCCGATGTAAGATATGGGTTATATAGTTAGTAGTAATACTTTAACAATGTTCTTTCAGAATTTGTAACTCATGTTTCACAATAATGCAAGATAGTGGTGGTGGGGAGATTTATGGGAGACTTATATGATGATATGAATGTTTGTTTTATAAGTTCATAACTTTTACTATGCACTTATTTTTTATGTATGTTCCTGTATGAATGATACACTTCATAAAATTTATTTTAAAAAGAAAAGCATGCTTAAGAAGAAATAATCTAAATGAATTTGTAGTTAAAATTCTTCCCACAAAGAAAACTCTGCCAAACACTGAGAGAAAAATAATAACGATTCTTCACAAATTATTTCATAAAATCAAGGAAAAAGGAATATTTACCAACTCATTTTATGAGGTCAGTGGTCCTTTGATAGCAAAACCAGACAAACACATACCATGAAAATTACAGATCGATATCCTCATGAATACAGATGCAAAAATTCTAAACAAAATGATCACAGATTACGTATAATAATATATGAAAAGGATAATAAATCATGACCAATTGAGGTTTATCCCAGGAACACAAGGTTGGTTTAACATTCAAAGAACAATCACCATATTAAGAAAATATAAAAGTAAAACCGCAGGATTTTCTTAATGTAGAAAAAGATTGACAACATCCAAAGTCAATTTCTAATAAAAGGGAACTTTTTCAGCCTGATAAAAGGCTGCTGTAGAACTCTCCAGCTAATATACTTGACGATGAGAACCTGAATGTCTTACCCTTAAGCTGGAAAACAAGGCAAAGATGCTCTGTCTCACTATTCCTCATCAACATTGTCCTGAAAGAAGTAGCTAAATGCCAGTAAGGCAAGGAAAAGAAATGCATTCAAACTGGAAAGGTAGAAATTAAAATCTCATTATTTGCAGATGCCATGATAGTCTATGTAAAAAACATATCCTATGGAATTTACAAAACAGTTACTAGAAATAAAGTGAGTTTAATTAGCAAGGTTGCTGGATACAAGATCAAAGTACAAAAGTAAATGGTATTTTTGAATTCTAGCAATAAAATAAAATAAATTAATACAATTTATAATGTCATAAAAATATGATATCTTTAGAGACATATTTGACAAAAGATGTAAAAGACCTATATACTGAAAACTACAATTATTATGAGGGAATTTAAAGACTCTTAAATAAATGGAAAGATATACCTTATTTATGGATTGAAAGAATCAGTATGAAGACATCAATTTGCCATAAATTGATCCATAGATTCAATGCAATACCAATAGTGTTTTTTTAAGAAATTAAAAAAAAAAGATTTAAAATGTATATGGAAATGCAAAGAAGATATAATAGTCAAAACAATTTTGGAAAAGAATAAAAGGACAAATAATACTACCTGATTCCAAGACTTTTCAAAAAGCTACATTAATTAAGGCACTGTGTTACTGGTACAGAGATAGATAAAATAAATCACTGGAAAAGAACAGAAAGTCCAGAAACAGATTCACATATATACAAACAACTAATTTTTCACAGAGGTGCAAAAGCAATTCAGTGGAGAAAGGATAGTCTTTTCAACAAACAGTGCTGGAATAATTAGATATCCATACACAAAATAGTGAACTTCCAGTTCATTCTTATACCACATGTAACAACTGATTTCATAGAACTAAATATAAAACCCAGAACTATAAACTTCTGGAAGAAAATAGCAGAAACTCTTTCAGACCTGGGGTTAAACAAAGATTTCTCAGATATGACATCAAAAAACACAATCCAAAAAAGAACAAACTTTTAAATTGGACTTTTTCATAATTTAAAACTTCTGCTCTTTGAAAGATATGAATACAGGAATGAAAAGATAAGCCAAAGACTGGAGGGGGTGGGGGTGGCAGAACACTGCAAAGCCATAAATCTGATAAAAGACTTGCATCCAGGAAATATAAATAACTCTCAAGCTCAATAAAAAAAACAAAAAGCCCAATAAAAAAACTGGGCAAGATAATTGAAGAGACACTTCAAAAAAGTAAGTGGATGGCGTATAACTGCATTCCAGCAAAGATGGTCAAGATTCTTAGTTACTGGGGAAATACAAATTAAAACCACAAAGTGATACATACAACTACATATTCACTAGAATTGCTACAAGTAAAATGACTAATTACACAAAGCATTGGTGAGATTGTGGAACAAATGGAATTCTCATATGTTGCTGGGACGAATGTACAATGATGCAACACTTAGGAAACAGTTCGGCAGTTCCTCGAAAAGGTAAATGTATACTTAACCCAAGATCCAGCCATCCCCTCACTAAATATTTAACCAATGGACAGGGAAGTATTTGTCCACAGAGACTTCTACATGAATATTCATAGCAACTTTATTTGTAATAGCTCAAAACAGTAAACAGTCCAAATGTTCCCAGACTGGTGAATGGCTGAACAAATTGTGGTATATCCATACAACGGAAAGCAGCTCTGCAATGAAAAGGGACTATTCATACAAAGAAACAACAAACAACAGCACAGATGAATCGAAAAATAATTATGTTGTCTGAAAGAGGCCACATATACACAAAAAAGAGTACATGCTGTCTGATTCCAATTATACAAAAATTCTAAGAAATGCAAACTACTTTACAGTGACAGAAAGCAGATGGGGGGTTTCCAGGAGAAGGGGAGCAGAGAAAGGTGGGAAAGAGACAATATCAAGATACATGAAAAAACTTTGGGGGGAGTTGAATTAGTTCATTATCTAGATTATGGTATTGACTTTATGGGTGTAGCAATATGCCACAACTAAGTGAAATTTTACATTCTGAATATGTGTGCTTTATTGTGTCAATTGTACCTCAATGGAAAATTTAGTGAGCATGAAGCATGAAAGAGAAAATGACTTCTTTAACAAAGATAATTCATGCATGGCAAACTTCTTACAGCCAAACAGTTTGAGTAAGCAGCAATTAGAATTTGTTCACACATGGTCACTTTCTTCACCCCATTGGTGTTACTGAACAATTTATGAAAGAACTGTCACTGTGCTTCATCTGAAAGCATGTTCTATTCCAGATGTCCCAGTGGCAATGAGGGCGGGGCGAGTACAGGACCTTGTACATGTGAAGTGTGCTCTCAGCCACTGAATTACCCCCGCCCCAGCAACAGGATTTTCACAAAGAGGACAGAGCTGTGATAAGCTGATGAATGCCTTCATTGATTCCTGTCCTTTCAAATGGTACACACACAGGTCAGTTTTCCCTGCAAAAGTGAACTAAAAAAAAAAAAAAATTTAGGTCTTAGCTTTGAGTTAAATGTATTCTCAGGGCATTACTAGAAAATTAAACTATAATCACATATCATTCCTAGCACCTGCCTACCATCTCTGAAGGAAAATAATAGGAAGAAAAATCAATGGGTTTTGTATATTCATAGACATGAAATAAACTCCTTAGAAATGTCTAAATTTTAAGATGCCTAAATGGTAGAGCTAAGAAGTTTTCCATTACATACCATTCCATGGTATAGGAAGCTGTTGCATACCCAAATGCTACCTTCTTGAGATTAACACATATCATAATTAAAAATGAACTTCAAATAAATGATAGATGAATTTATTTTATTCACCACAAAAGTCCAATCACCAAACACAGTATCAGAACGTTAGCATGTACTCAGTGTTTTTCAAATTGAAAAATGAATGACATTAAAAATTGTTATGAGGTTCTTATCCAAAATGACATAAAAATAATTCAGGAAATTAAAACCTGAGGAAATATTAGCAACAAATGATATTTTAAAAAATTATTATACTAAGTATATAAAGAATTCTTAGAACTCAAGAAAAAATACTTGTTCCATCACAGGAGAATAAGCCAATGGCATAAATTAATCTTTCCTAGTGAATACCTGAAACAGTTGAATGTTATTATTAAAAATAATTTAAAGTTATTTAACAGTAAGATATCCTTTTATCTGTCAAATTTACAAAGTTTTCAAAAAAAATTAAATTCAATGGTGGCTAGTTCTGGTAAGATGGGTCCACTGAAAGTGGTGTAAAAACTAGTAAAAGCTTTCTGGAAAACAAACTGGTAAATACAGCTTATATCAAGAGTTTTTAAAAGTCTGTAACTTTTAACTCACCAACTCTACTTCTAGCAATATCTCCTATGAGAGATCGACAAAGATTGCATATAAAATGTTTATCGCAGCATTATTTATAAATAATAACAAATTCATATAACTAAAATTTCTGTTAGAAATGGTAATATAGCATTTGTATGAAGAAAAACATTAAAATAAACATTTAAAAATGTAAATGCCTTAGGAAAGTGCTCCCAACATGATGCTGTACAATAAAACTAAATTCCAAACATAAAACTCTCTATAACGCATGTTTCTGTGTTCTTAATAACAACACCATACACATTCAGGCAACTGAAAAAACAAGAACCAAGAAACAACAAAATTTTAATAGCAGTAAATGGATAGTGGGAATATTTACCTTTAATATTTACCTTTTCAAAGAAGAGAAATATTGTTAAAAATATAAATAATAATTATATAGAGCAAAAGTAGAAGTCCACATTTACTAAAACCCCAAGAATCCACTCATCCTTCCTTACTTTCTACCAAGAAATGTACAGATTTCTGAAATATAAAATATTTTTAAATATATTCATTTTAAAAATATACATGGGATTATGCTGGACATATCAGTCTATGCTGGAGATCTTTCCAAGTCAGTATATAATCCTCATTCTTATTATAATGTCTGCTTAGAATCCCCTGGCTGTATATAAATTTATATGACCCATTCTGAGATAGAGGACATTTATTTTTTATCCAAAATTTTCACTATTACAGAAAACGTTGTACTGAACAGCCTAGTACATTTCTTTAGGAATTCCTTCTTTAGGAAATAGACCCAGAAGTGTAATTTTTAGAAAAAAGGGAGGGACTGCACATTCATTTTTATAGATAATATTGTCAAATTTTCATCCTAATTGCTCCACCATTTTACATCCCAAATACAGTACATGAGAGAATCTATATCTCTATAGCCTTGACTGAATATGTTCTTTCTATTTAATTTTTAACAACTGGAAAATATCATTTTTAATTTGTAGTTGTAAAAATTACTTGAGTTCACTTTCAATAGTTTTGGTCATTTTTATTTCTGTTGTGACTGGTCTATTTTTATATAGAGCTAAAACCATTAACTGACTTCTAATATCCATTCTCTCTTTCTTCCTTAGTAATAACACCCTAATATTGCATGGGATATATGGTCATAAAGACTGAAGACATAATTTTCAACCACATTTAAAGCTGTTCTAGTTGATGAATTACTGGTCAATGGGATTAAACAAAACAAAACAAAATAATAACAACATCAAAAAAAAAGCAAAGGCTTGCAACTTCCAGAAAGTGATTTTAAAGGAAGAGTGCATTTACTCCCTATTTGTTGGACTATATTTTGGGTGGCAGAACAACATAGTAGAGAGGTCTCAGGCTCTGATAATGATTAAGAAGCCACCTTAGCAGCCCTGCACCACTTACCCGTGGACATTGTTTAAATGAGAATTAAATGTCTGTGTGGTTTAAGCCAGGTCTCGTAAGTCACATTTCATTACTGTATATGTAATTATTTTTAAATACACACACACACACACACAGTATTGGTGAATAAACAGCACATGGAGGCAGATTTACTATGTAGCAACTGAATTTTACACTTTAAGTGCCCTTCACTTGCAAAGCCCTTTTCGAGGGTCCTAGTAGGGAATTAGCAATGTTTTCACATGATCATTTGTTTGTGAAAATTCATAAACATGATTTAACAGCATAGAACAGATGACCCTTTCTACTCTAATATCTCCTTTGGTAGAATTCCCCTGTGTATTAGGTGGCACTGGAATGGCAATAGATATTCTGGGGATCTACCTAAGGGGAATTTGAGCTGGAAATACATTTGTTTGGCATTTAATGAGGTATATGTATGTGGTTTAGAGTTATTTTTGTACTGAGTTAACTTATCCTCAGGTTTTCGATGTAAGAGTACCTTCCAGGGATACTACCAGTCATGTATCAACTCACCCTCCCAATGTCATGTCTAATGTTCCAGATCAAAGTTCTGACATAGCATCTAGCACCAGACATATGTTGACAGTGGAAAAGAAAGTTTTAAATTTATGGAACCAGAGCTATTCCATGGATAATTCTTTCCATCATTAGATGTGCAAAATCATAAGCAGAAGATGTTAATTCCCATCAATACCTTGTCAAATGGCAGTTTATTTCGGAGAAGAACATAGATGATAACTCATGTGTATACAAGTATAAATGACTCTATATACTTTTCCTTTCTTTTTATGGAAATCACTTGAAATAAAATTTATCCCAATTATTGTGCTCAAAGAACAGAAACCTGTAGCCATACAGTGAGCATTCCATTTATGAAGTTGCATGTTTTATGCATTCTAATGTACTAGATCATATCTCACTGTATCTGGCAACATTTTAACCTGAAGGAATCTGGGCTGTAGATGAAATAGCACACAAATTGTCCTTTAGACAGAAAAATGTCTAAAGAAACAAATACTCTATGATAACAGTGATCAAAATCTATATTTATTCATCAATAGCTAAACACATGTAGCAATGAACAAGCACTTTGGTTGTTTGCTCATCCAGTTACTGAAGAGAAAAAGCCACAGGGTCACAATGGAAAACATTTCAATTGTTTCCTGATTTGAGATGCTATTCAGATATTGACAAAGGTAATAATAAACTCATAACATGCCCTTAAAAGGACAATGTTGAAGACAATTCATTGTCAATTCAAAGAGAATTTAAGAGTAGTCACATGTAAGAAATTTTGAAACCTTCCACAGTCTTATAGACCTTAAGGGAAATTACTAGAGGATGTCTCAAATTTGAAAACAAGTCTAAAAATTTTCATGATATTTCCAATACAGAGCTGTGAATCTGAAGATTACTTTTCAAAACCATCAATAATAAATTAATAAATTTTAATCGAATATGCTAGGGGATAGACTAAGTTAACTTTTTATTCTTTCTGTAGAAAAAGATACTATCAAAATCAGTACCATAGGAATGGACAGGCAAAGAGTGTGCAACCAAAAAATGTAGGAAAAAATAGCATTACTGATGAAAGTCAGGAAGTTACTATATGTAAAAAGTACGTTATTTCAAAAGTGGGATTCTTGTGGTACCTGTAAGCTTTTTAAAATTTGTCATCTATTGTGACTGGTTTTCTTCTTCCAAATTATATTAATAATTTTTCTTAACGAGAGCCACCCCCTGCAAATTATGTAATCTCAGATCCCACAAAATCTGAATCTGCCTCTGCTTCTGTATCATCTGAGATCCCTTCAGCCCTCATCATCTTCCCAAAGGCACCGCTGGACAAGGCCACTCACCCTCAGGGATTACATGGCAGTGAGTGTCCTTGGCAAACTTTTTGAGATAATGTTGATCCTAGTTGAAGTCTTGGACTTACCTGGACCTCAGACCCAGACGAGGAACTGTTCCAGCACGGATCTCCCTTTCTACTTCCAAGCTTGAATGAAATATCATACCCCCAAGGCATGGGATTTTCCTTCCTGAGAACTTACAAAGAACTTGGAGGCTGCATAGTGGACATACAGAGGAGTCAGCAACTCCGTGGGGCAAACCTTGTTCAAGGGGTCATGGGAGACGAGAGGCAGCTGGAGACTTACATTCTTCCTCCTTTTGGCCTTCAGAGGGATGATCCAAGCTGTATTCTTTTCCTTGCAAATATTCCCAAAAGCCCTTTGGGCCATACAAATACACCTGCTGAGAGTCTAGGCCTCTTTATGACTCCTGTGTTGCTGTGGTCGGCACAAGACTGCACTGAGTTCCTGAGTATCTTTCCTTGCCATAACTCCCCTTTATGTTTCACCCTGGCCGCCCTCAGCTTCGACGTCCCAAAGAAAGTGTCAGTACTCTTCATTCTTGTCTCAGGCTCTGGCATCTAGAGGACTTTGGTGAAGATATAAACCAACAAATAAATTATAAGATTGAAAAATTAAAATGAAAAGGTCCAGCATCTAGCAAGCAGTAACCACCCATTACTGTTGGTTATAATCGTTACCGTGGTCTCCCATACCAAGCCTTAGTAGTGCCGAATGACTTTCTGTTACTGCTCTGAGATGCCACAGGAAAAATAAAAAGATAATGAATGGATGTTGTTTAAGACATGAAAGGACATATTTAAAAGACATAAAAGGACATATAAAAAGAGTAAGAAGTTTCAGGGCCCCTCACCCCACAGAAGTTTTGAACAACCAGCAACACCTGGCAGAAATACCGTTGCCAGAGCTCCTAAAAATATTGAGATGGGAAAGTTTATGTTGTATATATGTTCCGACAATTTACACAAAAGGGCAAACAGATAGAGAGAAAATGACAATTAAGCATAATATGTTATCCTGGACAGCCTCTAACAAGGAGGAGAAAAGGCTCAAAAGGACATTTTTGAGACGTATGAAAAATGTGGAATATAGACTATAAGTTTTATATTAATGTTAAATTTCTTGAACTTAACATCACTTAAGGTGGTTACATAAGTGAATATTTTTCTTCATAGGAAACATATATGGCGGTATTAAGTGTTCAAGAAGCATAAGGTATAGAACTTGTACTCAAGCGATCAGAAATGGATCAATAAATAGACAGAGAGAGATGGATTGCTAGCTAGATGGGAAATAGAGTGATATGGCAAATGTGGAAAATGTTAAAACTGGTGAATCTGGGCAGATTTGGGGTAAGTCCAAGTTCTTGGCATGGGGTTTGTATTGTTTGAGTAAATGTCCTATAAGGCTGAAAGAATTTCAAAATAAAGTTGTACTGAAATTGTCTCCTTAAAAACATTACTACCTTGGAAAATGAAAGTATAAAAGACTCCATTCATAGTTTGGTTTAAGCTGTGATAAATACCCACTATGTGCATATAATAATATTTACACAGAGAGAGAGAGACATACACATATTATGATAGTAGCGAAAATAAAGCATTTCTGCCCATCCTTGCAGAAAACCTATTACGGTACAAATGCCAAAGTGAAAGTTCCTAAAGTTTCCTAACAGTTTAATTTGCATACGTCTGCACCCGTGCTTTGTTCACTATCATTTTTCTACCATGAAAAGTGGTGATCACCTGTCTCAGGCGCGGGGCGGGCTGGCTGGTTCTACCCAGTCAATTCTAGACAGATGGCCACAACACACATTTTCGAATCACGCCAAAACAAAGATTGGATCTGGCAGAAACCTTAACCCATAACTTCCTTTCCCAATGGTATTAAATACATTTCCTTGGTAGCCTTTCGGACAGCACCAATAAACACAAAGGCATGTAGGAACGGGCATACTGAACTCAGGTTTTGAGTAGAAGGTGAGGCAGAAATGTGTGACTGAAACAGTCCTCTCCAAACAAGGAAGAATTATGCCCTTCTTTGTTGAAGATATAAAAATCCCACAGAGGGTCTAATTTTTGATTTGCATTTCACGTATAGGAATATAACTCAACAAGCGAGCATAGCACTACATTCAGCTAGGTGCTTCTTACATCCTTTTTATGATAAGGAGACTCTGAGTACTGGGTATGAAATGAGCTTGGAAAGCTACCATATACTTATGAAATAAACCATAAAATTGTGCTGGCCTATTTCACATGGATGCCATGGCTGAACTGTTTTCATAATTAATCTCTCTCTCCACATCTAAAATAAGGGAGTATGCTTATTTCAGAGCCACATTTATTTTTACTCATACTTAATCACTGTGAGTACAATGATTGAAGGGCTACAGTTCCCCTGAAGTTATGTAGTTATGCCCTTTCCAAATGGCACTTTCCTCCCAGATTGCAGAAACTCCAGAGAAGAGAGCTTTTCCCACTGGTGGGAGATAATGCAATTGCCAGAAGAGTGCAGAAAGCCATGGTTTCTAGAATCTGAGCAAATTATCCCTTCAGGTAGGAATTTAGAGACTAAAAGTGTCTATATATAATTGTCCTTGCATTTTAAAAGTTCTTGGTCTTAAAACTGAATTTTAAAAAATCTATATACTTCATGTACAGAGATACTCAAAGGGCATAAAATAAATTAGACTAGAAATGGGGGCTCTCTCTACTTTGATATGCCATTTTAAATTACAGCTCCTTTGTTTAAACCAGTTAATAAAAACACAAGAGAATTCTGTTTCCTACTAAGTTGATTTACTGCTTATTTACCAAGTCCACCCAGCCCTACCAAGTTTTTAAACATTCTTTTCCTTTTCTAGAATGCCATTGTGCGTCTCAATAATTTGAAATTGTGCTACAGTTTTTGTTCCCACTATAAAGTCCCTATGTAATAAAAGACAACCTTAGAAATTTTGGAGGGAAGAAACTGCCTCTTACTGTGTTTTGAGAGTACGAATCTGAACAAATGGAAGAATTCATTTTCAATCAAGGATTATTTACTATGTAACTTCTGAGTAGCCAGCAAACACTGTGGATAATAAAAGAGAAACATCAGATACTATTCTTCTCCTGAAAGAATTTTAAAACTGTCGCTTAAGCCGCAATAAAGGTTCACTGAGGATTAGTTAATAACAGTTCCTTATTTTGCTGACATTTTCAGAAAATGAAGTCCTTGCACAGAAGGGATAGCTAAACATCCAAACATTTTAAAACTCATATTTTTAAATAAATCTTTGCCAGGGTTCTCTGTTCTTAAGAGTATTGTGAGGGACACAGAAATGGCCCAAGCAGTTGGGCACTGGCCTACCACATGGGAGATCCTGGGTTTGGTTCCTGAAAAGAAGATGAGCAGAGACAGAAAGCACACAATGAACACCACAGAGAGCAGACAAGGAGCACAAACAATGGGGGGAAGGAGAATGATAAGTAAAATATCTTAAAAAAAAAAAAAAGAAAGAAGGAAGCAGGTGTAGCTTGTAGTTGAGCACCTGCTTTGCATGTGTGAGGTCCTGGGCTCAATCCCTGGTACCTCCTTTTAAAAAAAGTATTACGAGAGCAATTTTGTGGTTTTGCATCTTCGTGATGAGCAATGATGGAATTGAATCCAGTGATGTCCTGGGGATCAATTGAGTGGGCAGGACGGCTTCCTGGTGGGTGGGCAGTCCTCACACCACTAAGCACTGGCTATTCCTTGGTCAGTATTACTTCTTTAGTTTATCCTGCACTCTCCCTGTGGATTAAGCCTCTTCACCATCATCATCATCACCTGCTCCACCCCTAGTCCCACTCTTTCCAACTTGCTGCTTCCAACTTTGATGGTCTTGGAAACCGTACTGGAAATTGTACATAATAATCCAGGCCCTGGGCCTCAGCAGACTTGTGGCTCCTACCCTCTGGTTTCTTGGACTTACCCTGGCCAGCTGACAGGTGGGGGAAAGGGTCAACCACCACACCAGGGAGCCAAGAGTGCCTACAGCTGCAAGCAGGAGAAATTGCCTCCATCACCCATGTGGAATCTAAGCCCCCTCTTGATGTAGAGGGGGACTGGACATCACCATCGCAGGGTCTACAGGATGGAGGAATAGAGTATGGATTAGAGTGGACTTACTGGTATTCTTCTGGGGAACTATTGTGATTAGTAAGGGAAGAAATTGTAGTAGTGATGTGGAGAGGGTGGCCACAGTGGCTGCTGATGGTAGGGAGATGGAAAAAGAGATATGGTGTGGGGGCATTTTCAGGATTTGGAGTTGTCCTGGGTGGTGCTGCAGGGACAGATGCTGGACGTTGTGTGTCCTGCCATAGCACACTGGGTGGACTGGGGGAGAGTGTGGCCTACAATGTGGACCACTGTCCATGTGGTACAGTGGTGCTCCAGAATGTATTTGCAAGGTGCACTGGATGTGCCACAGTGAAGGAAGAGGTTCTTGATGTGGGAGGGTTGGGATGGGTGGGGTGGGGGGTATATGGGTCCTCATATTTTTTGAATGTAACATTTAAAAGAAAATAAAGAAGAAAAAAAATAGTATATTAAATAACAAAAGGTAGTAGCAAAGTACAAGTTCATTGGCGTGTGGGACATCTTCCCCTAATTGGATTCTCCAGGGCTTTCCACAGAGGCACCTGCATTGGTGGTGCCAGTTTTAGGGACAGTTGTCTTTTTTCCTGGAGACGGTTTTACTCACCCGGGCGTTGGGCAGCTTCCTTTACCTTTAGGCTTTCTGGGAACCCAGTGGTCTGAGGCTCAGACAAGCAGCGTTGGGAAAGAACTAACTCAAATGAGGACAGATATCCCCATGCCGGGCTGCTAAGAAACTTCTGTGTGCATGAAGCCTCAGGCAGGTGCCAAGCCAAGGCCTGGCTTCTCCGGGCACAGAGCTTCCCACCTGCAGCTCACCTGGTAGAGCAAAGAAAACCAAGCTGCCCGGGCTTCCAAGTAACTGGCGAGCTGGGGGCGCTGCGCTTCCCAGAGCTTCTGGGCTTCTGAGAGGTGTATTTTAGGATCCCCAAAATCGCTGCCCTTTCAAGTCACTTTCATTCAATTACAATAGGAGGGCCAAGGCGGGGGTGTTATGGAAACAGCAAGTTGAAGGCACAGCATTGTCAGGGTTCACGAAGGCTCTGGACAACCGACGGAGGCAGAGCTGAGGATTTATTGGCAACCTGATTTGGTTATAATGACTACATTGCCCCAAAAGCTATATTCTCCTATTCTTTTTTTTTCCAAAGATTTATTTTTATTTATTTCTCTCCCCTCCCCCCCCAGTTGTCTGCTCTCTGTGTCCATTCGCTGTGTGTTCTTCTGTGACCGCTTCTATCCTTATCAAGGGCACCGGGAATCTGTTTTTCTTTTTGTTGCGTCATCTTGTTGTGTCAGCTCTCCATGTGTGCGGTACCATTCCTGGGCAGGCTGCACTTTCTTCTGCACTGGGCGCCTCTCCTTATGGGGCGCACTCCTCGCACATGGGGCTCCCCTACATGGGGGATACCCCTGTGTGGCACGCACTCCTTGCATGCATCAGCACTGTGCGTGGGCCAGCTCCACACGGGTCAAGGAGGCCCGGGGTTTGAACCGTGGACCTCCCATGTGGTAGACGGATGCCCTAACCACTGGGCCAGGTCTGCTTCCCTCTCCTATTCACTTCTGACAGCAATCTTATAGGTTATATTTTAGTATCCCTACCTCCTCCCCTTCTTTTTTTTTAGAGTGAGGAAAGTGAGGCTTAGCTGGGTAAATCAACTGGGTCCAAATCACGGTCCATGTTAGGAAGTGCCAGGATTTGTCCTCAGGCCTGCCAAGCACCAGTGCCTTATATTTTTTCACTTGCTTTTGTTTTACGATGGGAAAAGCTTCACTGCGACATGGTTCCTTGATACAAGTCCTTTTTACTCTTAAATGTCTCCCTACTTCCTACAGAATCAATATGAACTTCTCAGCAGGGGCATCTGTTTACTTCGCCCACTCTTCCTCAAAGGGCGACCGGCTCACAGAGGACCACCAAGAAAAGCAGCTCGAGACAATCCCTGATGCAAGAGTGGCCCAAATCACCCCTTAGTTGTGACTATGGCTTACTAGAACAAGGCATGCCTTCTAGAACTGAAGGAGCAGAAACCCAGGCTGGCCAGTCGTCCGTGTCCTGGTCAACACTACTCGAATCCAGATCCTTTGCTTTTAATCCCCCCTCCCCCACGGCTCTTTGCTTGCTGTCTGCTCTCTGTGACCCTTTGCTGCGCACTCTTCTGCGCTTTTGCTCGTCTCCCTTTTCGTTGTGTCACTGTGCTGAGTCAGCTCTCCACGGTGCTTGGGGGCCGGGCAGCTCTCCGGGGGACGTGAACCCAGGGCCTCCCATATGGTAGGCGGGAGCCCAACTGACTGAGCCGCAGCTGCCTCCCTGCATCCAGCTCCTTTTTGATCAAGAGTAAAAATCTCCTCCATGGTGGTAGCCAAAGAATATGATCTCACTACATGGTCCATAAGCTGACTAAATCCATATATTCAGCCCCATTTGTAACTATATTTTTTTATTTGTTTTCTGATATTAACATTTTGCACTATTAACTTATATTTGTCCAGCTTCAAGGAAAAAGTCTTATATATTCAATTCTACCCATATTCATATTTCACATAATATATTTATATTCCACATAATATATTTAGTCCATAATAGGGCAATCATACAGTATTTTCCCTTATGTGTCTGGCGTACTTCACTCAACATAATGTCCTCTGGGTTCATCCATGCTGTCATAAGATTTACAACTTTATTTCTTCTTACCACTGCCTAATAGTCCATCATGTGTTTATTCCATAATTTTTTTATCCATTCATCAGTTGATGGACACCTGGGTTGTTTCCAACTTTTGGCAATCGTGAAGAATGCTGCTATGAACATCGGTGTGCAGATGTCTGTGTCCCTGCTCTCGGTTCTTCTGGGTATGTACCTAGTATGGTATTTCAGAGTCCCATGGCAAGTCTGGTTATATCCCTAGCAATGATCTTGCTGGGTCACATGGCAAAACTATTCACCTTCCTTAGGAACTGCCAGACAGCCCTCCACAGTGGCTGAACCATTCTATATTCCCACCAACAGTAAGTGAGGAACTACATTTTTACCAAGAGATTCCAACAACTGCAGAGGCATATAGGTCGTCCTGAGCTTCCACTTACAGAAGCAGGAAAACAAAACCCAATGTAATAAAAATAAAAAGCCTGCATTAAGAAGTAGACTCTGTGACCAGCGTGATGTATATCGGATGCGACGCTCTTAGTTGTCCAGACGTATTTCCAAGTACACATGACATGTCAGCTGCTTACACATCATCTGTGTCTTCCCTTCCTATCGAGCTCAGAATCAACATGAAGTGACAGAAGGAAGAATCTTCATTGTCGTGCATTCTGCTCACAAAACCACTTTGCCATGTCAGCGGAGAGTAGAAAACTCCCAGGCCCCCGGCCATCAAGGTTTCTGATTTTCATAATATCAGCCATGCATTTCAAGGAAATGCATTTCAGAAAGAATCGACCAGGAGCGCTACGACTCTGGGTAGGGGACGCAGCATGTTCTTTTCCTCTCTTATATTTTTGTGGACTTTTGTTGTCCAGTCTTTTGAAAGGAAAAGTTAAGTGGGAATGAAATCTAATCGGGGTGGATTCTTTCAGTCATGGTATGCAGTACGTGCCAGCTGTGGGGCCGCTGATTCAGAACTCTGAAGCAGAGCGGCTGGAGAGGGAGAGAGGTGGAAGGAATTGGCCACAGCTTGTCTACCACCACGGAAAAGATCTGCAGCTGCAGCCCGGGCTACCTCCCATCAGGGAGGGCCTTCAGTAGCTGCAGCAGCTGTGTGCCTCGCTGCTCCCCAGGGAGCCCTCAGAACCAGCTCCAACACCTGGCAGCCCCGGGCTGAGCCCCCTTTGGAAGGTTCTACCACGTGAGAGTTGCTTGGCCTCCCATTTACCCAAATGGGCACATTGACACCAACTGGCCAGCACTCAAAGGAGTATTAGAGCACTGAATTCACATGCTTCTTGCTTTTTAAATAAATCTGTGCCACATTATTTAGTCACTCCCTGAAACCTTTCAATTAGCAACCACTTTTGCAAAGGTGCCAGTTCAAGAAAAATACAGGGAAGCGGACTTGGCCCAGTGGTTAGGGCGTCCGTCTACCACATGGAGGTCCATGGTTCAAACCCCGGGCCTCCCTGACCCGTGTGGAGCTGACCCATGCACAGTGCTGATGCGCGCAAGGAATGCCCTGCCACGCAGGGGTGTCCCCCGCGTAGGGGAGCCCCACGTGCAAGGAGTGTGCCCCGTAAGGAGAGCCGCCCAGCGCGAAAGAAAGTGCAGCCTGCCCACGAGTGGGGCTGCACACACAGAGAGCTGACACAACAAGATGACGCAACAAAAAGAGACAGAGTCCTGTGCCACTGACAAGAACAGAAGCGGACAAAGAAGAATACGCAGCAAACAGACACAGAGAACAGACAACCTGGGGTGGGGGGGAAGGGGAAATAAATAAATAAATCCTTAAAAAAATAAAATGAAAATACATATGTTTCTGGAGGACCATCTGATTTTTTTTTTTTAATTCAAAATAAAAAGTAGCTTTCTGGAATCCCATGGAAACATCCATTTTTTTTTAAAATGTCTTGGTACTTTGAAAAGAAGTATGCCAAAAGAATAACAACACTGCTTTTCAGAACGAAAACATCAATATCTGGACAGAGAGATTCTTAGACGTCTGTGATGGTTAATTTCCACTCCCTAAGTGTGTTCCTCTTCATTAACATCTATTATCCTGGAAAAGAGTGTCTCAGACTCGCCCCAGTCGGCGTTTGGGGCTGGAGAGCTCTCGGTTGCAGGATGTTTAACGCCACGCCATCACCCCGGTTGTTGCAACCAAAATGCGTCCAGACTGTCAAACGTCCCAGGGGGAGGGGGCAAACATCACTGAACGTTGAGGAGCACTGTCCTAGAACCAAGCCAGAGGATGCATATTATTACCAGCCCACTTCACAGAGAGACGATCCAAAGCTTGAGGAGATGAACGCCCGTGTTGCCCCAGGACGCAGCATGGTGGATGAGAAGGTGTCCATTCTGGATGGTGTGACGTCAACCAAGGGCCAGCGTGGCATGGTCCCAAGGCTTCCTCGGGGATGAATGAGATGGAGCGGCCTGCCCACCCTAACCCAGACCTCTTTCCTGGCGCTTAGGGGCTCCCTGATTGCTTGACCCAACAGGGACAGGAGGGTGTTGTGAGCCAGGGAGGCTGAAGTTGCCATTACTGGACTGGCAGGAGGCGAGACACCTGCTCCGAGTCTCTGGTCCCTAATTCCCTCAGCCCTGCCCTGGGTTAGGCACCTCCCAGAGGTAGCCCCCTCCTGGGGCCGATGCCCTCCTCACAGGGACACAATTTTCCCGAGGTCTAAGTCCCCTCCTCACCCTTGAGTTCCGAATCATGTGAAGTGTTCAAGAAGTGGGTGAGGCCAGCTGAGTGGGGAGGAGACTGCTTACCCTGAAGGGCGAATCTCTAGCTTAGAAAAATGCAACAGGTTTTGACTCAACCCTTTAAAGCCATTTAATGCTCTTCTAGACTCTTGGCTGTTTTTTTTCCCTGGCCCTCAATCTCGACACATTCCTCTCGGTCTTCGTGCTGCTAATAATATTAGAACTCTGCTGGCCTCTCTGATTCCTAGGCAGCCAGGTGGGGATGGGGTGAGCAGTTTGTTGTAGGAGTTGGGTTCCATGGAATTCTTTGTTTTAGAAATGCACTTCCTGGCAAACCTAACAAATGAAAGGAGTCCATGGTGAGTCACCTATTTTCGAAGCCGCGGCTACAACATGGTTCTGAATCCAGGGAAAATAATTAGAAAAGCTGCTGCTCTGGACCTTTAAAGTGATCAAACACTAAAAGCTCCTGAGAAGAGTGCTGTGGTTGAAACAAATTGTCTGCACTTAGGAGAGCCAAGTCATCCTTTGTGAAATCGCAGCCTCTGGGATCTCCGGCTCTCAAGTGCAGAGTGAGGCAGGGCCGTGCCTTGGTGTCTCCATCCTTTAAACTGGAGCAGGGAGCCCACCAAGTTCTACTGGGATGCTTTACAGGACCATCTCTACATATTTATAAGCTGACTCAGGAGCAGAGAGGTAAGCTATATAAATGCAAAGCGTTAATCTAGCTCTTCTCCCAGTGGGTCTTTACACCCAAAAAATAACCCTTCAGAAGGATTGAGAAGCCTCCGTCTCTTTCTCATGTTCTTACATACACATTTATAGAGATGAATTCCTCTGAGTTGTCCCAGCAGACCACACTAATTTCCAGGGACAAGGCCGGAGTACTGAGCCCCATTCTTCCCACATTCAATATAGCCTATGGCAATTTGGCTTTATTACCATTTAGCCTCTCTCGCTCATAACTTGGTTGGGAAAAATATAATAAACTGATGCTCAGTGTGAAGAAAAACTTCCATGGGACAAGATATTTTATTCTTCTTCTACTGGAGAAACAAGGTATCTGTAGGAATAATTTCACCCAGAATAAGCTGGCTCTGGGGTCTCGATGGCTAAGAGTATAGACATCAGTTGCTTTAAACATTGAGATGGAGAGAGTCCTCTCTCCAGGAGGAAGAGTTTGGAGGATTTCTGGTGATGCACGTAGAGCTGGCAAAGTGTATGCCCAGGCTCAGAGGCATGTAGGAAGTTGGTAGCTTCATGGAGAATGAAGAAGCTCTCAGAATCAGGGCAACCACCGAAGGAAGCTTCCAGGGGCTGCCCCAGGGTTGGCAGTGGGGTTGCCAGGGTCTGCCCACCCTGCTTCCCTGCTTCGCTATTTGACAAACTGAACAGGCAGCAAACAAACATGAGCTCCTCCAGCCCAGGAGGGTGCCCCCATAGCGGGGCGGGGGGTTGGGGGGGGTGACTAGCAAACTCTCACTGGGCATTAGAGGTGCTCCGTGCCATCAAGCCTCCGGCACTTACTGATCTGCCCTAATTCTTTCTTACCCTTGGAGCTTTGTGATATTTAGCTACACTCATTTAAATTCTTTAAAATGAAAAGAGTTAAATGTGCACTAAGGAAAGGGTAGGAGAGGGATATGATCGTCTCCAATGTGCATTTTCCAAGGAAAATGAGGCCAGGCTTATTTAACCCATTGGAAGCTAGGATAAAAGGGAACTGATGCCACGGTGCCAAGGAGGAGGCCGCTGGAATCTGGAAAATTCTGCCAACAGAGAGCCAGAACTGTCGCCGCCGTCTCCATTCCCCATGGGGAAGCCTGCTCACCTGGCTCCTTAGTGCCCAGGTTTAATCTGTGACACTGCGACAGGAATTTGTCACTCTGGGAGTTACATCTGATGTTACAGCCTGAAGCGGAGCTAAACCAAAATAAACAATCTGCTCTATGCCGCTTAGACTAATACGACAGTGATGTAAGGCCCTCCACGCTGGCGGCGGCAAAATGGGTTTTCCACACTGTGTGCACCCAGGCCTGTCCTCAGACACAGCGCGAATTTGCATGCAGAGGATTCTGAGAGCGGCCCTTAATTATTAACAGGGGCTAAAGGATGGGGGAGGGACTCTGACAGAAATCTGACATTTCGCTTTGGTCTGCAGTGGAGTTATTCCCTTTATATCGGCTGGGAGAAGCAGCTTTTAAGCTTTCCCCACAAAATCCTTTTTTATTTGCTTTCTCTTGGACGTGGGTGAACTCTGCCTTTACAACTCTAGAGGTTTTGCAGATACACTAACCAGGGGTGGGCGTTTTCATGATAGTTCACAAAAAGGGCCTGCCGCTTACTGCCCACATCTACTGCAAGCTGCCCACACAGACACATTTGTAGGCATCTTAAATATCCAATATATTTTTTTGGTGCATGTCGGGTTGCTTGCCAGCAAGTGACTCTGTGGGTAGTTTTCGATGGCTTTTCGCCACAAGGATGACAAATGAGGGGCTATTTGTACCTCATTAATGGTTTCATTTACGAAGGGGCTTGGAGTTGGAGTCCTTTGGAATGGGGATGCTGTTAAGCGCAGCCCTTTTATTTTTTTTTTGAAAAATTTAAAGTTAATTTTTAAAGAAATTTAGATTACAGAGAAGTGTACATCAAATATATAGGGGGTGCCCAGATACCTTACTCCCGCCCTCTTCTACACTTTTCCCCATTAAGAATATAATTCATTAGTTTGGCACATTTGTTAAAACTGATGAACACATGTTGAAGCATCGCTACTAACCATGGGCTAGAGTTTACATTATGGTTTACACTTTGCACTGTACAATTTTATAGGTTTTGACAAAACGTATAATGGCCTATGACTTCACTGCAAAAATCATGCACTACAGTTACACTACCCTAAAATGTCCTGTGTTCCACCTGGAATTTGAAAAAACTTTTAAAGGATTTTTTAATTTTTATTTTTAAAGAAGATTTAGATTACATAAATGTTACATCAAAAATATAAGGACCAGGGAATGGATGTGGCTCAAGCAGTTGAGTGCCTGCCTCCCACACTGGAGGTCCTGGGTTTGGTTCCTGATGCCTCCTAAAGAAAAAGCAGACAATGAGCACAAAACAATAAGCAGACAACAAGCAAAAAACAACGAGCAGAGGGAAGGAGATGTGGCTCAAGCAACTGGGCTCCCATCTATCATATAGGAGGTCTAGGATTCGATGCCCAGGGCCTCCTGGTGAAGGCAAGCTGGCTTGGGTGGTGAGCTGGCCCCCATGGAGTGCTGGCCTGGGCAGAGTACTGCTCCGTGCAGGAGTGCTGGCCCACGTGGAGAGCTGACACAGCAAGGTGATGCAACAAAAAGAGACACAGAGGAGAGAGCATAAGAGATGCAGTGAATGGGGGCCTGAGGTGGCACGAGAGAATGATCGCCTCCCACTCTGGAAGGTCCCAGGATTGGTTCCCATGGCCGCTTAATGCAAACGCAAGCAGACACAGAAGAACACATATACACAGTGAATGGACACAGAAAGCAGACAATGGAGGAGGGAGAGAAGGGGGAGGGAAAAAAATCTTAAAAAACAAAACAAAACAAGGAGCAGACAATAAGCACAAACAACGAGCAAAAACAACAAGCAAACAGAGGACAGAGCCATCCTGGGCGTGTCTGGGGAGAATATAGGGACCCTTTTATAGCCATCTTCAGCAGGGCTGCATCTGTGCAGTTATTTCTCAAGCCCCAACGTTTTCTGCGAGCATGTAGTATTATTTTTTTCTTTTTTTTTTTCCTCTTCTACATGGAGGTCCCAGGAGCCTGGCCAAAGGTAGGCTGCTGATTCCAGAAGCACTAGCATGCTCAATTATGCAAATGGTCACAGTGAGCCCCTAATCCGGTTATGCCTTTCCCTCAGGATCAGTTGCTGAGGACTGGGGGGGAAATTGCCATACATAATTCAGTTAAAACTGTCAGTTTGAGTGGCTTGGATTAAATCCTGCCTCCTACAAGCAATCCATTCTCAATTTCATCACCTCACCTTAAGCAAAGCATGAATGAGAGTTCGGTGATCTTGGGGAGAGATAAAACAGGGTCTTATTTAACAAACATGTGGTGTTGTTTTTTTTTAAGCCATTCTGGATCGTCATTCTCCAAACCGCACATGATAAAGTAACATGGAGACAATCATAATGATCATTTTCCTTTCCTGGATTTGTCCATGGGATACAATGCAGAGAAGTTCGTACGAAGGTAAGGTAGAAAATAGGAAGAAATTAAAATTCCTTGTTCACTGATCAGACCGGAAGCACCTCTCATTCCCGCCAGTCCGCTCCCTCATCTATAAGCACATTCTCTGAGCTGACCTCCCGGGCTCTGGGGTCCTAGTGGATCCTGAGCACAGGCCTTAAAATAAGTCTCTGTGAGGGGTCCAAGTTTAAAATTAATTTTGGGGAACAGTGCCCGGAAAGCCGATAAGGCACAATTTTGCATTTGGCTGACTTCCAGAAAAGGGATTTTGATGCCAGCAGTTGTCTGGCAGCTCACACCATAAAATTAATCCACTTCCACTGTGCCTCAAGGCAGGATTAAGGAAAGGAAGGTAGCATTATGTTACTAATTTCCCAACCCAGGTAAAGCTAGGAATGAGTGTCCCTTAGCCTCTTCCCTTTTCAGCATTCTATTCAAATACCACCAGCCTTGAAAATATCCTTCCGCAGTGCAGGTAAGACTACTCTTTGGAAAAACTTCCTTGACTGAAAATCTGGGAATTTTTTTTCCCTTCCTCCCCCTAATGGGGAAAATTTTCAAAAGGCAGAAAGAAAGAAAAAATCTTGAAGTTCTACCCCTAGATGGGGCTACTGTCCACGGGTGTCTTGTCTGTCCTTTAAAATTCAGTTCCCTTAAAACTGAGAAATTGGGGATCAGCAGAAAATTTACAGTTTAGCTCACACTTAGAGTCCTGGGAATCTCAACCTCAGCCTCAGCATTAGGCTTCTGTAGGAATCTGAGAAATTTCATTTCTTAGGTGCCTGAATTCTAAAAAAAAAAAAAAAAGTACAATCAAATCCCAAAATGGGAATAAACTCAATGGGAAGAGTAGCCAACAGTTTGTGTTTGTATGTTCTTGAGTGGCAGTTTTGGAGAAGAGCAATAGTGAGATATGGCTGTGATACGGGCTGTGTGGGGAGGTTGTGTGTTTCTTCATAAATAGCCTGGGCTGTGTGTGTGTAAGCTAAATGTGTTCATTCAAGCCTACCTGGAATGTAGGGGGTATGTGTTAATTCGCGCTTACCTAGAGAGTATGTATTAATTCAAGACCTAGCTGATACTCAGCTAAAACACTTGAAACTCTAAGAAACTAGCAAAAAGTCCTTCTGCATATAAGCACAGTTTGACTCCCTGCTCCTACATGCTCTGTATAAAAGAAACCCAAAGATCCTCTTTGGGGCTGGGGTTTTTGAACAGGAGTCCCCAACCCCAGAAGGTTGTTAATAAATTTTCCTTCCCAGAATATTACTGAGTCCTGGTCTTCCCCACGCGATCACTGAATCTTTCTGCTTCCACAATACCTTCTCAAAACAGTTGGTCAAACTTTTATCTGGCAAATCAAGCTGGAGAAAGATACCTGCCCGCCAGCTGGCAGCTATAATTTGCATTGTGTGCAAGTATTAGAAAATGAGGGCTCTGAGAGCTTTTTCAAATGTGCCCGAGATGGGTGCTAATAATCTCAGTAAGATGTTAACCAGCATAGCGGGACTTCAGTATTTGTATGCTCTTTATGAGACTCTAACAGAAGCCGCACCTTCAATTCTGCAGCAGAAACAAAGCTCTGCAGCTCTTATATCCTGGCACTTAGTCTTTTACCCTGGATAGGAAGTGATGAAGGGGTGGCCTGTCCAACTAGTTCTTGAGCTGAGCTCATCTCAGAGCTGGCACTGTTTTCATTACATGACTCCTGAAGTCACTGACACCTGTGCCAGGTGCAGTGTTGAGCGTTTTACATACTCGGGGTCACACCATCCTTGAAAGCAAACAAAAATGTGGTGAGTTAACTGTTATTACACACCTTATCAGAGAATTAAATAACTTGTCCAAAATCACAGCCTGAACTCTTAAATATTACTTTGGATGCTGCCCAGACGAGAAGCCATCCTGAAAACACAGCTTTACCCATTGATACTATAAACGTGTGCCCTATTTACCAGGAGGCAGGCTGGCTCAGAAAAATGAGCTTTGCCCTCAAGATAATGCAACTCCCAGCTCAGCATCTCTTGAAGCTGCACGCCACTGGGCAAGGCTTTCCCTCTCTGAGCCTCTGTTTCCTCAGCTGTAAAGTGGGCTCATCATTTCTCTGGGGTAGAATCATGACAGGGTTGCGGTGAGATAGTACACAGACAGCATTCAGATTGTGCTGCGTGTTAGCCCTGGGCTCACACATCCGGGCCATGCTGCTCCCTTCCTCACCCTTTCATGCTTCCACGTCTCCTATTTCCACCTCCCCTAACGGCAAAGGAATTGCAGGGCCTGCCCCTGCCTCACTGCTCTTGCTCTCCCAGTGCCACATTGAAGCAGGCTAGTAAGATAGGGAATTAATAAGATAGAGAGTCCACGTGGACATCAGGAACCCCCAGGATGGCCACCCCCAAGATTCTGTCATCCAGAATAAAGACTTCTTCTGGGAGCAAGGAAAAGCCCCGGATGTTCCCCAGGGACTTTATCATGGGTTTTTGCTAGCAGATTGATGGGTGGGGTGATCAATCAAAAGAGCAAACTGGAACCACTCCCCTGCCATTAGTAAAGGCATGGAATAATGAACATTTTAAAAAGCAAACCTGAGCCCACTCTCCCCCTGCTCTCCTGCCTCTGGACCCGTTCCTGTACTCTGCGTGCTGCTCTCACCATTTTTCCTCTGCCATGTGGCCATGCAGGTATTTATAACCTGGCATTTATAACCTATAATGGGGAACTGTAGCCATAAATCAGCCCTCTTTATCCCTTTTCACCCTCTTCCTCTCTACCTGGGACCCCTGCTCTGTTATTTTCTCCCATTTCTCTTCCCTCCCTGCCTGGATAAAGTACTGGCCAAACTCACCCAACCCGATGTGCCCTTGAAATTCATTTCTCCGGCGGAGTCAAAGAACCTAAATGAAATCCAGTAACAATATGCTGCAGAACAGAAAACATGGCAACGGTGCAAACTCTACACTCAGATGTCGCCCTGAACACACCCTGGGCCCGGGAAGTGACTGAGTTATAGGTCAAGGGCTGCCAGGCAGCAGGAGCCATGCAGAGAGCCAAATGGGGGCCAACCCCTGCCAAGAACAACCGTCTTGGGTGCTGGGTGCTGATGTTTAGGAAGCACACAGAGCCTGGCCAAGAAGGGAGACCAATGGGGCTGGGGCTGGGGCAGGGGCAGGCTTCAGTATAAAAGAGAGGGCACAAAAGAAACAAAGATGGGAGAGGAAGGCGTGTTAAGAGATAGAGCTATGGTCATTCAAAGGCAGGAGTGGCTTCATCCCATTCCAGGTATTTGGGGGAAGAGAGGTAGTGTTTTGAAATAGACCTCTGTATTAGCCAGCCAAAGCGGTACTAATGCAAAATACCAGAAATTGGTTGGTTTTTATAAAGGGTATTTATAAGGTAGGAGCTTATAGATACCAGGCCATAAGCATAAGTTACTTCCCTCATCAAAGTCTATTTGGAGCAAGATGGCTGCAGACGTCTGCGAGGGTTCAGGCTACCTGGGTTCCTCTGGGCTCAGCTCCTGTTTTCTTCGTAAGGTCAGCTGTAGACTATGAGGCTCTCAAGGCTTGGCCTCCTCCATAAGGTCAGCTGTAGACTATCAGGCAAACAGCTCTGTCTTTCCCTGGGGCTCCAGCTTTAGCATCAAACTCTAACATCAAAAATCCTCAACTTTGTCCTTTGCCATGCCTTTCATCTAAACTAAGGGGTGGGAATACAATACCCTAATGACATGGCCCAATCAAAGCTCTAGTCATAACTTAATCATGTCCAGGCACAGACAAGATTACAAAAATAATCCAATATCTATTTTTGGAATTCATAACCATATCAAACTGCTACAACCTCCCAGGATGAGAAAGAATTTCCTTGGAAGAGATGGAGGGCAGTCCATGAGGGAAAAAGGACTAACCAGGACCCGGGGACAGGAAAACCCAGAGAGACCTGCTGTGGTTGGGATGGGACATCACAGGGATACCAGCTGAGCTGAGGCTGTGGCTAAATAAATGGGGGAGGTGAGCAATGTAGCGGCCCTTGATCGACAGGATGGAGTAAATAGGTAAATTACTAGAAATGATTGCACAAGAACGCAAGGGGCCCCTTTGAGGTCGAGGGTAAGACCAAGAGAAACAGGCACAATGGGGGTCCTTTCTGCCACCACCGAGGTTCCAGGTTGCAGAGTTTTTGGAGGAGCATGGCACTGTTCTCTTGGAGGAGCCCAGGAAGGTTCCGCTCTACCTTGAGCAGGGAGTACAGGGTTTCTGATTGACTCTAGAATTCCCAGGATCCAATTTTAATCGCTAAAACTCTACCAGAGGACTAGCCCTTTGTCAGCAAAGCTCTTAGTGATCCTCGTCCCTTGGTTTTTCCAGATTGAGGAGTGTCCTTGATTTGAGAGATCAACTTGAAAGCTGTAAAGCCCTCTTGGGTTCAGGAAGGTAGCTTGGGTACAAAGTGGAGCTGGGGGTTGTTGGAGCCCCATGAAGTAGCTCTGATCATGAACTTCTAATTCAGCCAGTGAATGAATAAGAAGGCGCAGGCTAGTGTACCATCACTCAAAGTGTATCCTATTATAAAATTTTAGTAGAGGTGACCATTCTGAGGGAACTTCGGGAACATTTCAAACTCTGGCATCAAAATCCGACAGATGCCATTTTGTTGTCATGAGGTTATCTTAAAGAATTTCTCTATTGGAGGCATCCCATAATCTTTAGACTGGCCTTTCACATGTCAGGCAATGCTTACCTACCATTGGTAGAGCCAACATTAAAAAGTATTATCTTTTCTGATCTGCTAAGGAGCAGTAAGCAAACAACCAACCAGCAAACACCTCCACCAGTGCTTGCCACCTCTAGCAAGTTCATCTCACAAGAAAGCCCCAGGCTAGCCAGGCAGGCAAATGAATGGGACACAGGCAAGGATAACCCTGCAGATGGCATCAGGGCCATGACAGATAATAAGCAGGCTGTTCTACAGGCCCCATAGGTTAGCACATTATGGCAGAGATGGGAAACTAACAGTTCTAGAACATCTACCTGATTATCCAGGGAGCAACCTCATGTAGCCAAGAGCTGGTTAATCCTTCTCTGGAATATCACCAACAATGCAGGTGTAAAGCTCCATTTTTCTTAACAAAGCCCAGAAACAACACAGAAAGCATCACGGAGCTCAATTAAAGGCCATGGCAACATGCTAGCAGATTAAGAGGGAATGATTATAGTTTAATATCTCCCAACCAGCGTTTCTTTCTCTTAGTCCTTACAGCAAAATATTACATCATACTGTGCTTCTGTTGCATTTCTTAAAGGACTTTGTGACTTTATCTAGTCCAAAATTCCCATTTCAAGCACGTGAAGGCAAAGCAAACAACAGAAGAGGGTCTATTACATTAACAAAATTAAAAAATAAGAGCATTGATCAAGAAAGAACTTGTGTTATTGATTTCTCTGAGCCCTTGATTTCGACTTTTAAAGATGACCCAGGGAGAATTTGGCTGGCTCCTTCTCTTCGTTCTTCTTCATGAATGATGCACATTCTCATTTGACAGTTTCAGGGGATCGAGGCTGAATGTTAAATTTTCTGCCAAAATGGGTTCAGTATCTTGTCAGATATTTCCTCTAGTGAAATGCACTTTCATCTCTAATCTACCAAGGAGCATGCTTTATGACAAGGGACCCCTAGAGAGAAAAGTCTGAGGGACAGTCTGCTAGTATTTTTAAACTGGCCTTGCCCATGATAAGTCAACACAAAGATGAGGCTAGAAAAGGCAAATAATTTATACTCAGGAAAGTGCAAAAGGATTGCGTCATTTTAGCCTCCCAGGAAGGTCCCAAACCAAACTCAACATTATACCTTTAAAATCAGCTCTTCTCTAAGAATTCCCTTTGTTTAACCTAATGGCACCATCATTCTCCCAGTTACCCAATCTCCAAATCAATATATACACCCTCCGACTCCTTCTCCATCTCATCTTACAACCTGCCAGTTAATAAGGTACTGTAGTTAGATTTTTTAAGTCAAAAGCACTTCTCACATCTGTTGCCTTCTTTCTGTTTTATTTTCATTCCCATTTGGAAAACTGGCTTCCTTAGGTATGTCTAATCCTGTTTAAATTCATCTTCCATCGGGATATTTTAATAATTCCAAAGTAGAGCTGTGATCCTGTCACTGCCCTGATCAAGCTCAGTTTACATTTTGGGTTGAACCTGCCTTCCTTCCCTAGAAACTCTGGTTTGGAGGTATGGAGAGAGTAAACAAAATCAAGGCAAATAGTCTCCAACCTCTCAGCAAACTCTATTTTAAGGGCTGTGTAAACGTGAGGCTATGGAGGAAGAACCCGAGGGAACAAGAGAAAATTTAGAATAGGTAACGGTGAAGACAAAGATTAAGAGTGGAGTTTTTAGTTACTTTGGAGCAACACCAAAGTGGAATTCTCAGTCTGCAGTTTTTTTTTGCCCCATCAGCTTTAATAAGCATGGAGCAAAATGAACAAAAAGAAATATTAAAGTTTTAAAGAGGGAAAGAAATTTTGAAAGTGTATTTTCACTTAGAACAGGGGACTCCTGTATTCCAGGCAAACCCTTCTTTATAAAGTAAGAGTAAAAGCAAAAATAAATGTCTCCAGAAAGGAGTAGAATATTCACCCCTCAGGACAATTATTTCCCAGTTTGTTAAACAAGTCAAATTAGCTCTTAGTTGGATTAAGGCTGCACGAGCCATTGCCATGGTCTGTTCACTGTGGTGTCTGATAGACCTTTCCTCTTTGATGGAATTATTCTAAAGCTGTGCTGCCCATCCAGCAGCCACGAACCACACATGGCAATGGAAACCTGGAAATATGCCTAATGCAACTGAGGAACTGATTTCTTATTTATTTTGTTTTAATTATCTTTTAAATTTAAATAGCCACATGTCAATTATTAGACAGCATAGGATAATGACTTCATGCTGCTTTACCTTTCACTGATTCTTGTTCAGAGTCAGAAGTTGAAGGAATGTACATTAAAAAAAATACAACCACAGCAATACCGTAAGGAAGCAGAAGGCAATAGATTTCCCAAGGAACAGAGTATCTACAACGGCAAGCAAGATCGCCCCATCCGCCTGCCCCTTGGGATCTAAGCCCCCCTCAATCGGAAGCAGCATGGGCATCACCTTCCCAGAATCCTCGAGACTGGGGAATGAACAATGGACGAAAGTAGACTTACTATTATTCTATTATAGACTTATTGTAATTCCAGCACTGGGAGAATTTTTATCGCTGATGTGGAGGCAGTGGCCACTGGAGGTTCTGAGGGGAGGGAGAGAGAAAAATAGGTATAATATGGGGGCATTTCGGGGACTTGTCCTGAATGACATTGTAGTGAAAGATACAGTCCGTTATATATTTGGCCATAACTACAAGATTGTGTGGGACAGAGTGTAAACTACAATGTTAACTATAATCCATGCTTAATGGCAATGCTCCAAAATGTGTTCATCAATTTTAACAAAACAGCACCAGACTAATGAGGGATGTTGTTAATGTGGGAAAATGTGGGAAGGGTAGGGAGTGGGGCATAATGGAACTCCCTTGTATGTTTTATGTCACATTGATGTAATCTAACTTTGTTTAAAAAAATTAAAAAGAATATTAAAAAAATAAAGATTATCTCCATGAGTTTACTTCGATTTAGTTCATGTTAGTGAGAGCATAAAAAAGAAGGCAAAAGAACAAAACTCTGTCAACAGCAGAATAACCAGGCCTACAGTCTGCTTGCTTTCTAATGAAGAATGTTGACTGAAGACATGAAACTGGATGTTCATGGAATATCTAATAACTTATTCATTCTATAATTATTATCACTGAGTATACACTGTTATTGCGAATAACCATATTGTTCTGAATAATAATGATGATAAGAATAACTTTTATGGAGAGTTTATTCATAGGAAGGAATTTATATGGGTTTATACCTACAAGGTAGCTTTAGTGGAATTGAGGAAACTGAGGCTAAGGCAATTAAAATAATTAGGCCAAGAACACAAGTGTAAGAATCGAGCTAGCCAATGATTGGGTCCTCTTTTCTCTGATTCAAAATCAAAAAGCTCTTCAGCACTCAACATTTAAAATGGGGTTGTGGCTTGGCTTTCCAACCAGTATGTGAAGAAACAGATTCTCTAGGACCTCAGAAGGACCAGGACAGCGAGAGACCGTGGGGTTTGTATCCTCCAGATAGCCTCTGGCCAAAAGCAGCTCGGTCTTTTCACCCTTGTAAGCCTTACAAATGTCATCGTTTTGTGCGCCGTGAGGTAAAACTGTTTGTAAGGCATTGAACAACACTCCGAGAAAAGCTTCATGGAACGTTCCCAAAGAGGCAACGAACTAGTCAGCAAAGATTGCAACCTGCATTTGGAGTAGTCCGTGAAGAGTATTGAAGGCAGAGAATTTTCTCATGTGCCGTGAATGATTAAAATCTTCTTGACCATAGAAGGAGTTACAAATGAGGACAAAGACATCACGTCAAGTTGTAAAAATTGAGAACCGTGAAATTTGTGAATGATGCTTGGAAACTGAAGATCCCAGGAGCTGACTGGGAACCTGACTTCAAGAACATCACTGAAGACATAACACATCTCTGCATCACCCGCATTCTCATTCATGGCCACGCTGGTCGCTCCCACACATACATGCTGGAACTAAGTTCTTTCAGGGCAATGAGACATCGGCAGAACACAAGCTTTGACTCTGATCCAACACAGGTGACCACCTCCCATCTTTGCTGAGCATGTTGCTTCATTAACCTGGTAAGGTGTGGGCAGCCCTTGTCACGAGCAGCGGCTCCCTGACTTGTCTGGACACAGTGTGCAGACTCCATTTTAGGTTATTAACACGAGTTGGAAGGAGAACGGAGGAAAACCAGCCAAGAAACAGATTGAGAATGGATTTTTGAATTTTTGCCTCTTATTAAACTTGGTCACAACCTTCCACAACCAACAAGAAATAAAAATAGAATCCAAGACTGTTTTGCTAAGGTTAAAACGAAGGGGTGTGGTGGTTTGGAGCTGTATAGATCCATGAAAAACACATCGTTAAATGTAACCCATTCCTGTGGGTGCGAATCCTTAAAAAGTAGGACTTCTTGATGAGGTTACTTCAGTTACGGTGTGTCCCCCCATCCTCAATCAGGAAGAGTCTTATTCTTATTACTGTAGTCCTTTATTAAGCAGAAGGAAATTCAAACAGAGAAAGCCATAAAGGGAGCAGTCGGAAGCTAAAATCGATGGAACCCTTAAGAGAAGGGAGAGGCTGAGAGGCCAGGAAACAGCACCTTGTGCATTGCACTGTGACAGAGGAGCCCCGGCAGCCAGCAGCCTTCAGAAAGAAAGCATCACCTTGCGGGTGCCTAGATTTGGACTTCCTTTTAGCCCCCAAACCATGAGCTAAAAAACTCCCAGCGCTTAAGCCAGCCCATTGCATGATAGTTCCTTGAGCAGTCAAGGAAAGTGAAACAGGGTTCTAATTACTTCCCATCCAATCCTTAATATCTGTTCTAGGGGAACAAAAGTTGTTTAATTAGGGTATGACATATAGGACTGGGCCGCAATATAGAAACGAATTTTTCCAAATTTCTCATCCTTAGTAACATTAGGTCTTATTCATATATACCTTCATGAATATTTTTCCAGATAGGTTACTATTAATCTCCAGAATAAAAGCTAGGATGGCCATTAATTTTTAAATGAAAAATAAGTGCCAGTGATAATGTAGAGGAATTGGAACTCATATATTATTGATGACAATGTAAAATGGTACAGCCGCTGTGGAAAACAGTTTGGCAGTTTCACGAAAAGCTAAACAGAGATTTACCATACAACCTAGCAATCCCCACTCCTGGATATATAACCAGAAGAACTAAAAACAGGGACTTAAACATATTTATTCACAGAAACACTGTTTATCATAGAAAAAGTGTATAAGCTACCCAAATGTCCACCCACAGACAGATAGATAAACAAAATGGGGTATGTGTACAATGGAATGTCATTCAATCATTAAAAGGAATGAAGTTCTGATATATGCTACAACAAGGATGAACCTTGAAAACATTATGCTGAGATAAGCCATATGCAAAAGGAGAATATTATGATTCATCTTATACCAAATGTTCAGAATGAACAAATCCATAGAGAAAGAAAACAGATTAGATGTTACCAGGGGCCAAGGAAAGGGGAGAATGGGGAGTAATTTCTTAACGGGTACAGAGTTTCTGTTTGGAGTGATGAAAAAGTTCTGGTTATGCATGGTGGTGAAGGTTCCACAGCATAGCAAATGTAATTAACACCACCAAATTGCACATTTAAAAATGATCAGAATGGAAAATTGCGTTACGTAACTTATCACAATAAAATTATTTTTAAAAAGGCACATGAATAATGTGATCATACCACACACACACACACACATGAATAGTAACAACAGTGATGATAATGTATTTACTATGTGCCAGGCACTGTGCTAAGAGTTTTATTAATGCATTGATTATCACATAATTTCATAAAAATCCTTGGGAAGATAATTATTCTCCTTATTCAACAGATTTCTTCATTTGTTCATTCAAAAAATATTTATTGAGCACCTGCTAAGTGTCAGGGATCATTTTTGGTTCTACAAACAGCAGAAAATACAAAATTGCATGAACTCATTAAAAGTCAGCTGCTGGTGATCCTGGACTTCTGCCATGTGGCAAGGTAAAATGGCGGCCGAACTCTGCTTTCTCCTCCAGGTTCACTTTGTCCCCTAGCTCAGTTGTGGGCAAGCAGGCTTGTCTCTTCCCAGTCCTTGTCTCTTCAACTGCAGGCTGCTCTGCTGATTCCAGCCTCCAGGCATGGTCTAGAAGTGGGCAGAACATTGCTTCTCCTTGGGTTGATTTTTGGAAGGACTACCTTCCTAAATTACCATCATTAGTAATTCTGATAGTGAGAAGAGCTCTCTTTCAGGAGAGTAGCAGATCCAGGGGGAAAGTTCCTTCTAGTTGGTTTCTCCTATATATAATGAGGGAAGGGACCCAGAAGGATCAAGTTGACTTGAATGTCCATGCCAGAACTGCGACAGGCCCTCTCTAGTATCACACAAAACTTCACCAAGTCCTTTACCCTTGTCTCTTGGTGTTCTGCTAGCTAAATATTCTGTTAGCATATAGGACCCAAATTTAATGGATTTGAATTATATATATATAGTTAAATTAAATATAAAATACAAAATTCACCTCAAGTAAAGGTGGTGTGTTCCACAAATCTTTACAAAGAGAATTTCAGCTCCAGGAAAAGTTAGCCCAAGAGTTTTCCAAGATACTCTTAAATAGACGATTAGGTTGACTGTGGGAAACTGACAGCCAAGGAGGAAAAAATGACCTCAAGCCAGCTGGGTGCTTTCCACTATTACCACCTTGGCCAAAATTAATTTTTGCTAGTAATTTTAAAGTAAATTACAAGTAAGAAAAATATAGGATGCAGGAACAGGTCAGAAATAAAATTAAGATAATAAATGGAATATGAAAAGTTAAGAGAATATTAAACATTAACGGTATGGTAAGAGAACATCAGAAAAAAAAAGACCCGGAAAAGTTGAAAATTGAAAAACTGAAGTTCAGGTAAAAGCTTGCTAAATAATGGAAAAGACGAGATTTAAAATATATAACATAAATAATAATTGCATAAAAGTCTTAAAATTAAGATGGAAATTGATTTCTTTTATATTAAATGAGTACAAAATTAATATTAGATAAGAAAAAATAAATGACAGTGATTTAAATTAGAGAGCAGATGATGGCAAGTCAAAATGAACATGAAACACTTCAGAACCTACTAACATCCATTGTGACATAAAGGAATTCTAAAACAGTGTTGAAATGTTAATACGAACAACAAAATGTCATAAAATCATGGCAGCCTTGGCGGGGACAACTCCAGAGAAGTACCAGCTGTGTAAACTAGGAGGTACACCTTTGGAGTTGTACCTCATGGAGACCCTGAGGAACAAACAAAATGGAGAAAAGGAAGGAAGAAAAGAAGAAAAGGAGGTAGAGATTCTGTGAAATCAAGTGCAAACAGAAGTTTCCACTCCTCAAGGCTAGCAACCTGAGTATGGTTTAATGCCTCACTGGGCAGACTGATGGCATGGCATTCCAGGGGAGTCATTTTCGTTTGAGAACTAGGCTACAGCTCCTTCAGAAGCAAGTGCCACCTCTTTAGAAGTCTGTAGTAGCCACTGAGGACAGTCAGATCGGCCAACTCCTGGCCTTGCCCACGGCAGCCAGCTCCAGGAAAAGGGCAGTGCTTCAAAATTCCAATTCAATTTTCAATTCCCCTTTCCTTCGGTAACATCTCCAGTTCAGTGTACATATATCAGATCACGTATCCTCCATGGTCTGGAAAATTCAGAAACACCACCACCATCAAAAGAGAGACCTATTTATAAATAATTCATGACAGTTCTATTCCTTTGAAAACCTCTTAGCTTCTATTAGCATAATCAGGGGCTAGTTTGGATTCCCCAAGGAGGTGCTACTGGAATTTTTTTTCATACACATTAGATGTAAGACATACCCACTTGGGAAAAACTGAGACATATTTCCAAAAGACATACATATAGATGGAGTTGATTTTATCAAACTAAATCAGATGAGGTAAGAATGAAATGTTTGTGATTTGTGTATCACCCATCTTATAAACTTATAAAATTTGAAAAAAAAGATTTAGACAGAAATATTTTTATTTCTCTATGACAGTGAGAGAATGCATTAGAGGACAATGTATGAAAGGAGACAGTCTTTTTTCACAAGATATAAATTATGCAGATATTTGTGACATCAAATTATCAACTAAATTATTGAAAATATAGATTTAATACTTTAATAAAAACAAAGTCTGTATTAATGAGGAACACTTAACTGAGACCATGAATCTAAAAAAAAGTAATGAGCCAAAAAGAAAAAAATCCAATTTTTTTACAGAGAAAGAGGAAAAAAAATGAAAAGGCTAAATATGCTATGATTTCTTAACCTTCACAGAGACCAACTTTATCAGTCCTGGGAAGGTAGTATCTGAGACTCAACAGCACAAAGGCTAACTCTCCAGCCAGGATGACTTCAGATAACAAACTCCATCTCCATCTTGTGGTGTTAGTTCTCTGACTTGTAAAATAAGCAACAAACCCACATTTTCATCACAGGTCTCCAGTCATCACCGCCAGCTCTACTCCCAGTTTGCCTTTTCTCCGGCACTGGGTATCCTGTAGTGAAAAGCACAATTTTTATGGTCTAGGCAGAGTTTCTATCCTGATTCTCTTCTTCTTTCCAGCCCGTGTGGATTAGGATATAAATAAACTCCAAGAAGAGGGGAACTTGTTTAGTTTTATCTCCAGCATTTAAAGCATTACCTGGCACTTGAGAGACGTTCAATAAATATTTGTTGAATCAATTAGCAATTCATTTTGGAATTCTTTCCTTTTTGAGAAAGTCCCTGACTCTACTTTTTAGGATCCTAATTTTGCCCTTCTTACTTTTTAAAGACTCTAAGAATGAGTAAGAAGAAAAGAAAAAGCAGGAGACTAAGAGCCCCCCAAAAAAGTGCAGGTAAAATACTCAGAAGCAAAGAACTCAGCCATCCCAATCTACAAAGCCTTAATGATACCCAAAATTTATAATGCCTTCATTGTTATAAAAAGTAAATACCTTCAGCCTCTTGGAAGGAGGAACTGAGGAGGGAAGAGGGGGTGTAATTTTGCAACCTTCTCTGGCCTTGGGGAAAGGCAAGGCAAATTTCACTTTTCCCAATAGTCTCCCTTTTATAGATCAAGAGGTTTTGTATTTTTAAAACTAATTCCTTTACTAAACCTGCCATATTCAGTCATGCTGGATGATTTCAGGCCTTCTCTCTGAGGAGGGTAACAATGGCACCAAATAAAGCTACCATTCAGTAGACTTCTAGACTATGGCACCACATCCATGATCTCTTTAATAAGCAAAGATAAAGCCAATATCCCTACTTAGTCTAAGAGCTCTGGGTGATAAGACAGTGAAGAACACAAAAAGAATGGAAACAGGCTTCCATCTTCTGGGAGGTCCCTGATGGTTACACAAATTAGGACACCTATTAGAAACAAGTCAAAACCTCTTATAAACTGGCACAGATAGTATGGTAGAAAATTGCCTTAATCAAACTTGGCTAAAGTGTCAAATCATCTTTCAATTGATTATACTGTAGAATCTAAGGCACTGATGTTCGCAAACTCTGACACTGAAGACCAGGGATGGCCTTTTAATCTGCATTTACATGTAAGGATCCTAGAGTATTTTGATAAGCAGGCCAGTTAGGCGGAAGCTGCTATTAAAACCTGTGTGGTAGTACTAAGGAGATAATTTGAAGAAGTAAGGTTAGTCCAAGAAGCTTCTATAGAAGAAAACAATTTGGGGCCATCTTGAAGTGAACAAGACTTGGCAATCCAATTTAACAACCTATAGAAATTTACCTAGCTGCAGGAACAACTGAATTGAGGAAACTCCTTTTCACTTTCTAAATCATGGAATGGATGTAGGAGAGTACCAAAATCTGTAGACACAAGATCTGAGTCAAATATACATTTCCTTTTATTGGCTTAAGTACTACTTTTTATTGAATCATTAGGATTATGTGAGCATCTATGAATAGAATAATAATTTTATATAAGTGCTATGATATAATCCTTTGGGTATATTTTCCTAACTTGGGACAGAATTGAACTGTACCTGAGCCATGTGATCCCACAAAGTAGCAACAGGTAAGAAATCCCCTGTCCTTCAGTGTCCAGAGTAAGGACCATCCTTTGTTCGTATATTAGAGAGAAGATCCACCTCCCTCCCTCCTCTGACTCCCAAAAAATTCAGGGATGACTCCTCTGTGCACCTGCCTCTAGAAAACCCTGGGATCCCTTCCTTTTAGGATTTTCCTCACTAATGACCCTTTTCCCTATTGCCATAATCTGAATTAAAAAACTCTCCTTAATTGTCTGGCCCATTTTGTCTTTGACACCGGCCAGACTTCAACCCAAGTATTGTATTAGCTTTGAGTCTTCACCTTTTGAGAAACACTGGGATGAAACGGGGAGCAATTTGATTTCAAAAAGAGAAGCCTGACCCGCCTGCACCGCGGAGTGCCATTGGGCCCACAAGCACCGCAGAGAGCCAACTCAGCAAGGTGTTGCAGGAAAAAGGGAGACAAGCAATAAAAACGCAGAAGAGCATGCAACGAAAAGACAAGGACAGCAGACAGCAAGCAAGCAGCAAGGGGGGGGGAATAAATAAAAATAAATACAGACACAGAAGAACACACAGCAAATGGACACAGAGAGCAGACAGCAAACAAAAGCCACAAATGGGTGGGGGATAAAAATAAGAGAAGCCTGAGGTGGGTGAGAGAGAGAGAAACTGTAAATCCCCGTGTGCCTGGAACATCCAGACTCAACTGCACTGTCTCGGCATTATTACTCATAGCAACTCCTTTCTCTCTCAACAGCAACCTCATTTAGCGGAAGCTTTATAGGGTAAAGAATGATATGGTCTTCAGCTACTGATATTATTGTCAATCCCACACTCTTACCACAGTCCTAAGTGCAGAGAAAGTAGCCAACACACATTTACTGAATTGAGAAAAAGGTACCAACCAATTATCCATGGTCAGTGACAGTGTGAACTAGAGAGAGTAGTCATCACAGCACAGTTAAGCTGTCATAGACACCTGGACACTGGAAAGTGGCAAAGCTTTGATATTTTATGATTGGCTTTTTCCTCCCATGGAGTGGAACACTGATTAAGAAGTCCTACTTTGACTCGGACAGAACTAGACTTCAGTATGACTTTCTGTGGAACTTTCTTGGAGTAGGGTTGGGCTTGTATGTTTCAGCCTTCCTCCGGCTGGGTGAATACACACATAATGTATTACAGCAGTTGGCCATGAGGAGATTTTCATTACTGTATTTTTTCTAATAACTGCTAAGAATATATTTAGAGATATCTCTTATGGGATGGCAATCCCTCAATTTTTAATCAACTGGGGGAAAATAAAAGAAAGGTTAAATAAATATTGACAAAGGAGAAGAAGGATCCAAACATTTTCTCTTTATAAATCCTATTTACCACAGCATAATAATTTCTCTTCCATTGGAACAAAGCTTAAGGCAATGAGTGGATCAGGAATGTTTTCAAACCCCATGAAAAATCTAGTCTGGCTTCCTGAACTGGATTGAAGAGTCTCCACACAATTCATGTCTGCTTGGAACCTCAGAACGTGACTTCCTTTGGAACTAGGGTCAGCACAGACATAATTAGTTTAGTTGGGATCATGCTAGATTAGGCTGGGCCCTAAATGCAATGACTGGTGTCCTTATAAGAAGGCCTTGTGAAGACCTAGAGAAAGGGCCATATGACAAAGGAGACAGAGAAGGACTGATTCAGCAGCCATCCGGGAGGGACAACAAGGATTCTGGTGACCACCAGAGGCTAAGGAGAAAGGATGGATTCTTCCCCAGGATCTCTAAAGCAGGGGATCTTAAACTTCTTTTTCTACAGACTGCTGTACCAGTCAGGTGAAAAGCACTGATCCTTTACTAAGCCCACACAACACTATGCATTATTTAATGAATATATCACACCCGAACCAACACGTCCCGAAAAGAATGATGTTTAGTTTTCTTTTCAAATCGAGCTCATGGACCCCTGGTTAAGAGCCCCTGCATGAGAGGAAGGGTGGCCTGACATATCTTGATTTCAGACTTACAGCCTCCCAAATTGTAAGAGAATACAATTCCTTTGTTTTAAATCACCTAGTGTATGGTTCCCACAGAAGTCCTAGGAAACCTAGTGCACTTCCTTAATCAGAATTTTTGACATTTTACTCCATTTGCACTTAACATCTTGCTAGCAACCAACAGTAACGATTCCCCATTTAGTGAGAAAGTCATACTAACTGGTGGTATAATGCATGTTAGTATTTCTAGTATGATGACTACAGAGGTGTCAATTCTGCAGCCACTCTTTTCACCTTCCTTCCTGTGTGCTCCCTAAACTCTACCACATATTGGTGATTCAAAAGAGTTTATGCCATGGCTTTTCTGTGAAATGAAGGGAAAATACATTTGGCCAATCTATGTCCCAATACTTACAACTCATGATATATTACCAAAGGGTGTTTTAGAACCTTTCGAGAATACTATCTGTATTATATTTTGCACAGATATGTGTTTAATTCTTATTACAGGGGAGATGAGATCCATCAAGGGGATTTTTTTAAAAGACCATTACAATTAGAATATGAAGACAGAAAAGGAAGACAAAAAGTTGCAAAGGCTCTGCCAAAATGGCCATAGAAAAGCAGAAACAGAAGGTTGGGATTTTACAGTAGAAAGAAAAAGAGATCAACACTGAATTTGAGATATATTTAATAAGAATTTACACCTGGGCTAATAATCTGGAAGGCAAAGTCATAACAGGTTCTTGTCCTAACACCATTAAAAATTTCTGGAGAAATCTTAAAGGCACACCTAGATGTGTATGTATGTCAGCATATGACAAAATGCCTCTAAATTAGTAAAGAATGAAGAGAGAAAATAAAAACAAGGGAAGAATCCCTGTGAATTTAATTACAAAAATCTACTCGAAAAACTTCACAAAAGATGGCTTCGACTGTTAGTCAAATGCAGATAACAGGGTTCAGAGGGATTTCAGAGAAACCAGATGAGGAATAAAGAATAGGGAATGATAACAAGAGATGCACATATCATGGCCCATTTTTATGGTTTATATCAGTCTTAAGGGAAACTGGTATTTTCCATAAATATATGTATTTGACGGAGAAGTACTGTCCATTTCAGTAACAGAATAACTTTAGTATATTGCTGGAAAAAAACTAAGACTTGAAAATTGAAAGACAGCAAGTAGAGATTATAAATATTGTATTTATATGGCATTATGGAGTGAAATTTATGAACTCTAAGGCAATGCAATCTTTTACTGTAAACAATTCTTTCGTATATATTTCTCAGTGATTTGACTCCAGTTATATAAAAATATCTTTTCAGTGAATGTCATTTTTTGAATACAGTTTATTTTATTCAAGTGACTGCTTGGCAAAACACATTAAAGGACTGTTAGATCAACAGTTGCAACAAACAGTCTGATAACACAAGTTTAGAAGGATTATAAGAAGTTAAAGTAATGTCTTTTTCAAAATAAGTTGGACAATGATGTATTTGAACACAATTTGTTTTCAAAGTGAAGGTTCATTTTTAAACTATAGAAGATTCATGTTTTTGGCTCTTATCCCAAGTATATTTCAGAAAATTAGATCATGCACTAAATTAAAATGGTAATATGTAATATGGCTCCTTTTCATAGAGTTAGGAATGCTGCCAATTTGCAAAGGTTGAGTTATTTAGACTTTTTTTCATAAAAATTAAAATTATTTCCTTTAGGACTTTAGACCCCATTAGCTTTACATGTGCCATTTCATTATATAGGAGATCCTTCACTCCCAAATATTTATATTCACATTTTAATAAATAAGACAAAGAGAGAAGTCATTAAGTTATAGGTTAATCTTCAAAATGTGGTTGTTTTAATCATTGGCCTTAATAATTTTTTGCAAACCTTGTCAATCCCATCATTTCTAATCAGCACAAAAGGAGTGACAATGTTGCGTGTTAATACAGTGAGATATCCTTATGACAATGAAAATAAAAGCACATAAATTTTTAATGATTAAAAAATAAAGAAAATGAGAAATGCTGCTCGTGCCTATGTGAGGTAATGTTAGGTAGAGGAATGAGCTTAAGGAACAAAAAGCAAAATGGGAAATTGTAGAAAACTGCTTGGTGATTGCTCAAAAGGCTAAACATACCTGGTATATATAGAAAGAATTGAAACAGGGATTCAAAATATATACTTGTACACTAATGTTTATAGCAGCATTATTCAAAGTAGACAAAAGATGGAAACAAAATGTGACATAAACACAATGGACTATTGTTGAGTTATAAAAAAGAATGAAGATATTTTTCATGCCACAATGTGAAATTAACAAGACACAAACGGATAAATATCATATATTTTGTACTTATATGAAATACCTTGACTAGATAAATTAATTGAGATAGAAAGTAGATTAGGGATGAGCAAGGACCAGGGAGGGGAAATGGGAAATTGTTGCTCAATGGATACAGACTTTCTATTTGGGGTGATGAGGAAGTTTTTGAAAAGAGATAGTGGCGATGATTGCACAACATTGTTAATATAATTAATGTCAATGAATTGCTAAAAATGGTAGCGAAGAGCGATTATGTTATGTATATATGTAAGCACAAAACATGAAGAAAAGTATTCTGTCAGTACATTATACAGTAACCAGATGGTAATATTTGAAAAGTAGGCAGTCCTAGTAACCTAAGTATAATCTTAGATTAAAGGTTTTTTTGTTGTTGTTTTTTAAATTAATATCCTATTCATCTTCAAGTTTGTTTGGAGGAATCTAAATGTAAATATATCACTTCACACTATTACAGTTAATAGGACTTTACTTTTACTCATAATTAATCATCTGGTGAACAGCTTTGCTTTTATTAGAGAAGTTGTAGGTTTACAGTAAAATGTCCATACACATGCAATTTTTCCCTATTAACTTTCTGCATTAATGGGGCACCTTTGCTAAAACTGATGATATAATATTATTATAATTAGGCTATTAATGTTACTCAACTGTTTACATTAGGGTTCACTCTTTGTATTGTACAATTCTATGATTTGTTTTTTGCACGTGGTAACTCACAAGTTACAATTTCCCTTTTAATCCCTACTTAAATATACAATTCAGTAGTGTTAATTACATTCACAAAGTTGTGCTTCTACCTCCATCATCCATTGTTAAAACTCCTCCATCACCACAAATAGAAACTCCATACCAATTAAACATTAACTCCCCATTTCTGTCCCCCACTGGCTACCCTGGTCAACTGTATTGTGGTTTTTTACTTTATCAATTTGTATAGTCTACTTATTTCACGTAAGTGAGAGCATACAATACGTTTCCTTTTGCATCTGGCTTTTATCCCTAAACACAATATCATCAAGGTTCATCCATGTTGTTGCATATATGAAACCTCACTCTTTTCACAGCCAAAAAATATTCCACTATATGTAGATGCTACCGTTTTGTTTACCCATTCTCTTTTGATAAACACCAAGATTGCTTCTACCTTTTGGCAATTGTAAATAATGACACTGTGAACGATGGTGTGCAATTATCTATTCTAATCTCTACTTTTAATTCTTTGGAGTGTATACCTAGAAGTGAGAGTGACAGGTTATATGATAATCCATATTCTTTCTGAGAAATACTGAGGAATGGCTGCACCATTTTACATTTCACCAACAATGAAGGAGAGTTCCAATGTTTCCACGTCATTTCCAAAACTTGTAATTTTCCAGATTTTCAATACTAGGCATTTTACTGAATGTAATATAGTGTCTCATTGTGGCCTTGATTTCCATTTCCCTAATGGCTAATGAAGATGAGCATTTTTTGACATATTTATTGGTCATTTGACTATCTTTTTTAGAGGAAAATCTATTCAAGTCTTATTTCCATTATTTAATTGTGTTTATCTTTTTATTGTTGAGTTGTTGCATTTCTTTATGTATTCTGGATATTAAACACTTATCAGACTTAGCTATCCAAATATTTTTTGCCATTAAGTAGACTTTTTTTGCTTTTCTGATAATGTCCTTTGATACAGAAAAGGTTTCAATTTTGAAAGAACAATTTCTCTGTTTTTAATTTTATTCTTCATGCTTTGATACAAAATCTAAGAATCTAAGATTTTTTTAACTTTAATTTATTGACATATATTACACTTACAAGAACACATAAGAAATAAGTGTACAGTAATAGTTATGAACTTGCAAATGAAACATACACAACATCATAGAGGGCTCTCATACCTCACCCTACCACCAGTACCTTGCATTGTGGCTAAACATTCTTAAGTAATTATTAAAAAGCATCCTCAAATTACTACTACTAACCAATATTTTCCCCCAACCCAGACTATTATTATTATTTTTATATCATTTATACATGAACATGCATAAACATAAGTATATAGTAAAAGTTGGAACTTACAAAGCAAACATGAATAACATCATACAGAGGTCCCATATATCAACCCTCCACGAACATCTTGGATTGTCATGAGGTTTTTTTTTATAAATTATGAAAGAATATTGTCAAAATCTTGCTACTAATTACAGTCCTTATATTTGGTGTATTTTCCCCCCAACCCACCCAACTATCATTTTTTAAATAAATTTTTATGACAGAAGTTGTAAACTTATAAAACAATCATGAACATGTGCAGAATTCACAAACAACACCCCTCCATTAACACACCACAACATGGTGGAATATTTGTTACAAATTATGAGATAACACCATCTGATTATTACTAGGTCCCTAATAAACAACTGGCATACATCTTCCATATTCCCCCATTATCAACACAGTACATCTTTGGCATAGATGCAAGAACATTACATTATTATTGTTAACCAGAGTCCATAGGTCATTTCAGTTGAATTTTTCACATGCTTCCATATTCCAATCACCCTGCAAAAGTGATGTATATTTTCTCTAGCTCACAAAGAACACTCTTGCATCTGGACCATCAACCACAATTGTCATCCACCTCTGGGTTTACTGTGCTTTTCAGTCCCTAGATTATTTTCTAGCATTCTGTCATTTGGCATTTACATCCCTAGACTAACATTTTCAGCTACATCTCCATTTATAAACCAGCTATTACTCACTATTATGTGTTACCATCAACTCTGTACATTTCCACATTTTTACAGTAAAGCTAACTAAAACTTCTACATACATTAAATATTAGTAGTCCATCTCAGTCCTCTTCTCATCTCCTTTAAGAATCCACCACCTATTCCCAGGGCTTGAAGGTATTTTCCTACATTTTCTTCAAGAAGCTTTATGGTTCTTGCTTTTATATTTAGGTTTGTGATTCATTTTAAGTTAACTTCTAAAAAAGGTGTGAGATAGGGGTCCTCTTTCCTTCTTTTGTCTATGGATATCCAGTACTCTCAGGACCATTTGTTGAATGGATGGTTCTGCCTGAGCTGTATGGGTTTGACAGGCTAGTCAAAAATCACTCGACCATACATGAGGGTCTGTTTCTGAACCATCATTTCAGTTCCATTGGTCAATATGTCTGTCTTTATGTCAGTACCATGCTGTTTTTACTACTGAAGCTAGGCAATATGATTTAAAGTCTCAACTTTGCTTTTCTTTTTTAAGATGTTTCAGGACTCCTTACCCTTCTAAATAAATTTAATAATTGTGTTTTCCATTAATATAAAAAATACTGATGTAATTTTTATCAGAATTGCATTGAATCTGTATATCAATCTGAGTAGAATTGACATTTTAATGATATTTAGTCTTCCAATCCAAGATAATGAAATGTTCTTCCAATTATTTATGTCTTTTTAAAATTTCTTTTAGCAATGAGTTGTAGTTTTCTGAATACAATTGCTTTACATCATTGGTTAAGCTTATTCCTGAAGATTCAGTTTTATCTGTCATATTTTATTTTCACCTCTCTTTTGACACGTTTAGTTACTTTTATTGATATAATCTTCATTTCTAGAGTCTTATCCAGGCCCTTCTCACCTGTCTTTTCATTTCAGGCTGAAACACACCCTTTAGTACTTCCTGCAAATCTGGTCTCTTGGTTACAAACTCTCTGTTTCTGCTTATCTATGAATATTATAAACTCACCCTCATTTTTAAAAGACTATATTGCTGTATATAAGATTCTTGGCTGCGAGTTTTTCTCTTCAAGTATCTTAAATACATCATACCACTGTCTTCTTGCCTCCATGATTTCTGGTGAGAAATCACCACTTAATCTTTGGGTATCCTGTATATGTTATGCATTGCCTTTCTCTTGCTGCTCTCAGAATTCTCTCTTTGTCTTTGGAATATGACATTCTGATTAATATGTGTCTCAGAGTTGGTCTATCTGATTTTTTCAGATGGGGGTATGTTGTGCTTCTAAGAAATGGGTGTCTATATCATTCAATAGGATTGGGAAATGTTCTACCATTATTTCTTCAAATATTCCTTCTGCCCCTTTTCCCTTCTCCTTCTGAGGTACCCATGATACATATATTTGCATGCCTCTTGCTGTCATTTATTTACCTGAGACCTTTTTCAATTTTTTCCATTCTTTTCTTCATCTGTTCTTTAGTATGTTCACTTTCAGAGGCCATTTCTTCAAGCTACCAGTCCTTCTTCTGTCTTCTCAAATCTGCTATTATATGATTCCAATGTTTTTTTTTAATTTCATTTATTGCACCTTTCATTCCCATTTTTCTATGTATGCTTTCAAATTCTTCTTTATGCTCATCCAGTGTCTTAATATCCTTAATCTCTTTAGCCACTTCTTTGAATTTATTAAGGAGATTTGTTTGAACATATACAATTAGTTGTCTCAACTCCTTTATGTCATCCGGAAGCTTATCTTTTTCCTTTAACTGGGCCATATTTTCCTGTTTCTTGGTGTGGACTGTAATTTTTTGTTGGTGTCTTGGCATCTGGCTTACTGGGTGCAGTTTTTATCTGTAGTTTAGGGCTTCTTGCCCTTTCTCCCTTGCTGGTTATGTAGTAGGAGCCAAGGATGTAGTTGGTGCTATAAGCCGTAGAGGCTAAAGCTGCCCTCATTGTCCCAGGGACTGGTGAAGCTTCTCCCAACTTTCTCCTTTACCAGGGGTATAGACAAAGGTACAGCTGTGTGGAATAATGCATGTTGGGCAGGCCTAGACTGTAGTTACCCAGAAGAGACTGATGAAGCTTCACATCCCTTTCTGTTCTGCCTGGGGTGGGATGGAGCTGCACGTATGGGCAGCAATCTATGCTGTGCAGGTCCAAAATAACCACAGCTGCCCTGGTAGACTTCTGATTATTCAGCCTGTGCCAGCTGAATGTACCTGCAGTTACCTGGATAGGTTGGTACAGGGTCTACCAGCTTCCTCCCTGCTAGAGTTGTGGCTGAAGCCTAGGCTAGGACTGCAAGCCAATCTGGGTGAAAGAAACTGGTTCCTATGGTCACTGTGATTTTCAGTCAGCCCAGCTTCCCATCATGCTGAAGGCAGAGTCAAAATGGCAGCCACCAACCGCTTTCTGACTTGAGCAGATTCAAACTGCAGCGGTTCTTAGGGTTACACTTTAGCCCGCCAAATTTACTAATCAGTAGCTACAACTGGTGGTGTAAGCTGTAGGGGTAAAAGGTGCCTCCCCCTCCCCTGTTTTTGGGAAGTGGAATTTCCCGTTTCAGCTGCAGAATAGCTCCCAAGGTAGCTTGTGCCTCCAGTGGAGGAGGGGCACTGGCCTCCATGGTGTAGAGTGCTCTGCCTAGGAATCTTCTCTGCAGATGGGCAGTGTCTTGCTTCCATTCTTTCAAGAATGTTGCAGGATGATCTTCTGGTCTCCTGGAGGTCCCAAACAGGTGTTTTAGATAGCTCTAACTGCCCTGTAGCAGGAGCTGATTACTAACTGCCCTGTAGCAGAAGCTGACACTAGGAGCTCCTTACTCTGCTATCATCTTGCTAGTTGTCCTTCATTACCTAAGGTTTTGAAGATATTTCTCCATGTTTTTTTCCTGATAGTTTTCTAGTTTTAGCACTTCTGTTTAGGTCATTGATAAATTTGGGGTTACTTTTTAAAGTAGACCTCAGTACATCACGTGGTATGAAAACTGGACATGTCATCAGCTTGGAGTGACCCCAATGTGCTGGATGAGGATAGCATGGCCTAGAGATTTCTGCTTGCAGAATAACCCCACTTTGCCTCTTCCCTGTAAAAATGATAATGAGATCCTAGAACATTCTGTTCGGGAGTAAGCCTGAATCTGTGTTCTCTTGGGTGAAATTTCCTTCTCTTGGCAGGAGACTCTTTCCTCCTCATCCTAATTTCTGCTCCCACAGAGTAGGAAGAACACGAGCTTCTCTTGGGGATCAGCCCGAGGGCTGTTGACACAGAGGCTGCTCTAGATGGAGTGAGTAATTCTGAGTCATGCCTTTCCATTACTTACCTTAAGGCTGCACACTGTGATTAGTCAGATTAAGTAAGGCTACTGTTGAAAGTTTCTTACATGACACTTTATATTATACCCATGGACACTCCCAAAATCCCAGTTCATGTCAGGCAAAAATAAATGGGCCCTGTGTACTGTCTACCTTTATTTTGTCCTCACATTTTAGTGTCCTAAAGGCAATCTATATATGATAACATGGTCAACAGCACCACTGCACCAAGGTAAGGGGGACAAAAGTGGAAATCTTTAAACTCCCTGCCTCTACAGCCACGTTAGAAAGTCACAGGTACTTCTTGAGGTACCTGAGTAGAGTTTTAATACTTAAGGTACAGAGTTTGTACTATGATGGAGTGCTGGCAGGGTGTGGGAAAAAGGCAGAGGAGGAAATCAGACTTGGTCCAGTGGTCAGGGCGTCCGTCTACCACATGGGAGGTCCGTGGTTCAAACCCCAGGACTCTTTGACCCGTGTGGAGCTGGCCCATGTGCTGTGCAGATGCACGCAAGGAGTGCCCTGCCACGCAGAGGTGTCCCTGCACAGGGGAGCCCCACGCGCAAGGAGTGCACCCCGTAAGGAAAGCCGCGCAGTGCGAAAGAAAGTGCAGCCTGCCTAGGAATGGCACTGCACACACAGAGAGCTGACACACAAGATGATGCAACAAAAAGAGACACAGATTCCCATGCTGCTGACAACAACAGAAGCTGACAAAGAACATGAAGCAAATAGACACAGAGAACAGACAACTGGGGCAGGGGGAGAAGGGGAGAGGAATAAATCAATAAATCTTCTTTAAAAAAAGGCAGAGGAGCTATTGGAATTCTCTCTAGGTAAGGCCTTCCTTAAAGTTTTCCCTTTGGATCATGATCTGATTTGAGAGGAAGGGTGGGTGATGGGAAGAATACAAAATAGACTCCTACCAGAACTAGAATTTCTGCTAACCACAGCATCCTTTCTGATGGGAACTGATTAATTGTCAGTACTTGACTCTACCACAACTAATCTTGATTTGATCCAGGCTTTATATATATTCATTCTATATTATGGAATGATTCTCCACCTTTCATACTGAGATTGAAGACATTCATCTTTTTCCTAATGCATTCTTTTCATTCTTTCTGGAAAATCAAGAAAGGGCCAGATAATGAACACTTTATGGTTTGGGGGCCATACATTCTGCATTGCAACAGCTCAGCTTTACTGTGATGGCACAAAAGCAGCCAAAGGCTTTACATAAACAATTGTGTGTGGCTGTGTTTCAAAAAAAATTATTTATGGACACTGGAAATTGAATTTCATCCAATTTTCACATCACAAACTATTATTCTTTTTGAAAAATTTTGACAGCCATTTAAAAATGTAACATCCATTCTTAGTTTGCAGGCTGTACAAAAATAGGTGGCTGGCAATATTTGGCTAGCCAGCCAGAGTCTGCTGACCTCTGGTCTTGAGGAAGGTCACAGGGAAGTAGAGCTTCACACAAATGAAAAGTTGATGATCGAAGGAAAAGACAAAGTTGGAGAGGATGTCTGTGTAAATTAATTACATAAGTAGGCAAATACTTGCCATTATAATAAGTTGCTCAATTTGGAACCAGGAAATCTAGGTTCTCAGTTTACCAGTGACTTGTGAGTGGCCTTGGGGAAATACCTTAAATTTTTGAATTCCCAGTTTTTCACTTGTAAAATAATGGAAATAAATTCTAAAATTTATAAATTCATTTTCCCCAAAAAGATTATTCCTTCCTTATGTTGATAATTTCTCCCTTGTATTACTAGTGACCTGTTTATTGTTTTAATTATATCCTACATACTTAGGATACATTTAGGATACTTAAGAGATGTAATAAAAAAATAGGATACTAATTTCTACATTGCTTATCTTTTAATTAGTCTTGAAAGGACAGTGTGTCTGTAGAAAGCGCAATCTTTGAGCTTGTCAATGATTTGCAGCGTATCACCACCAAGCATACATTTTGACAAAGGTAAGAAATATAATATCAAAGTAGGATATACACTATGCAGCAAAATTGTCCAATTACAAGAAGGAAAAAATATTTGGTTTCATATGGCCTTAATCTTGATGTCATCAAACAAATGTTGCAGGATTAGACACTTGCTGCAGGTTCTAGAGTCTTACTGATTTAGATTTTAACAGCTGACATGCTGTATTTTATAGTGTAATATCATTACAATTTTTTAAAAATTTTACTATCCATTATTCACATACCGTATAAATGGCATAATAAATAGTCTATAAATAAGAAGGTGGGAATGCACTGGGAATGAATCACATTTTTGCAGTTTTCTAAAGTAGTACATGCTATAAAACAGAAAATATGTTTTTTAAAAGTTTATCTGAAGGGAGCAGATGCAGCTCAGGCACTTGGATGCCCACCTCCCACATGGGAGGTCCCAGGTTCAGAAAAATCAAGCAGATAATGAGAAGACAATGAGAAAAAACTGAGCAAACAGGCAAGGGAGTCATTCAGAGGGTGAGGGGGAGTATATCTGAGAATTTCAAAGATGACTAAGATGTGCTGATGATGTTGAAGACTAAGAAGAAATTAACTGCAGGACAATTATATGCTTCAACATAATAGTTTGTTTCCCAAAGACTACCAATGTGAAATACTATAAATGTGTTGGCAGTTAAAACAGGAATTTATTAGGGTAGAAGCTTTCAGTTCCAAGGTTATGAAAATGTCCACATCAAGGCATCATCAGAGAGGCTGTCGCACCAAAGGTCACCTGCTGGCAGATCCTGGACTCCTGCCACAGGGCAAAGCAAAATGGCAGCCAATCGCAACCTTCTCCTCCAGGTTCACTTTCTTATGCAGCTCAGCTGTGGACAGGAAATCAGGCATAAGCCTCATCTCTTCCCTCTCCTCCAGGGCCTAACTGCTTCAGCTTTGGCCATTCCACAGATTCCAAGCTCTCTCTCAGTCTCTTGTGGTTTCTCTGCCTTTCTGCAGATGGTGGCAATTCCAGAGTCCTTTCTCACATGGCAGGGTAGAAATGGCAGCTCTCTTTCTTTGTTCTCCATTTATTTAAGACTCCAGGAAAGGATTAAGATCCACCATGTGTCTCTTAATCTAACCAAAGGTGTTTAACTGAAGCGATCTAATCAAAAGGTCCCTTAACTGAATCTAACCAAAAGGTCCCACATACAATAGGTCCACATGCACAGGAATAGATTAAATTAAGAACATAATTTTCTGGTAAACACAAAAGACAAACCAGCACAATAATTGTTTCTATGTTAACTGAAGCATATTTAAAACCAGATGCATCATCTAGATGTCTCCTTAAACCTGCCTCAACCCAGACTTTGCCTTTTTTGTCAATAGAACCACATTTCTTCCATTCACAAAATCTTGATTCCATCTTGATTCCCTCCTCTTCTTTTCTCTATCTTCTCAATCACCAAGCTTGTGGATGCTGCCAGCTTACTCCTTTTTGTCTTCCCAGGGTAGACCACAGCCTTGCACATGGAGGGGAATGGGTTTCCAAAGGTTTCCATGAATGGAAGAAGTTAGTCTTCAAATGGTTTCTGTGTAAGGGAAACCTTATTTCATACAGTCAGATTATCAGCCAGGGGTTAAATCAGTTTATGAAAGGATTTCAGAAGATGTCAGCTCCATTTTATCCCTTTTCCTTCTTTGTATCTATATCCAATTATACCTCAGAAAAATATCCATCCCTCTGGGGTGTGAAGCCATTGTAAGTAGGACATTTGATGAAGTCACTTCAGTTAAGGAACATTAGTGGAGACTTTTATAAGCAGAATGAAATTCAGATAGAGAGATAAAGCTACAGAAAGAGCAATCAGGAGCTGAAAGTCAATGGGACCTGAAGAGAAGGGAGAGGCTAGGAGAAGCAGCCATGTGTATTGCCATGTGACAGAAGAGCTCAGGACCAAGGAGTGCTGGCAGCCAGCCCCAGGACACCTGTACTTGGGAAGAAGGCATCACCTTGATGATGCCTTGATTTGGGAATTCTCCTAGCCTAAAAATTGTGAGCCAGAAGAGCCTCCTTGTTTAAGCCAATATATTGCATGGTACTTGCTTTAGCAATGGGGAAACTAAAACACTAATCAACAAATAAATATTGAGCACTTACTGTGTGCCAAAAAATGAGAGAGAGAGAGAGAGAGAGGGGAGAGAGAGAGGGAGAGAAAAGAAGGGGAGGGAGGGAGGGAGGGAGGAAGGAAGGAAGGAAGGAAGGAAGGAAGGAAGGAAGGAAGGAAGGAAGGAAGGAAGGAAGGAAGGAAGGAAGGAAGGAAGGAAATAGAACAAAGCAAAACATGATGCAGATATGATTTGGGGGACTGGTAGGAGGGAATTACACAGACCAAAGTACAGATATTAACCTATCCTTAGGATGTCTACAATAGAATTGGGAACAAAGGTTTGCAAAGAAAATTACAGTATAAGAAGTCCATCACTGCTCAGCGCATGATTTATTGCCAAGTGTGTGATACAGATATCAAAGAAAAGGAAGTGATTGTGCTTTAATGTCCTATAACTTCATACTAATTAGAAATACAAACTAAGTCAGCATTAGGCCATATAAAACAAAGTTAGCTGAGTCTTGCCTAACTTTGTTCCCAAATCAAATGCAGTTTACATAATTATCAGAAGTTCTTTTTTAAAATGATTCAAGCCATTGTTTTCTTTTGTCAGCATGAGTCAGAATTGCCAGCGTACATTTAGCATGATTTATTTACTCCTTTATCAAAATAAGGCTATTATAAATGTTTCATGATTAGATCAAAGGTCTATCAATATTTTATATTAATTACAGAGAAAAGATACCAGTGGAGCTATTTAAAAATCCTCTGGCCTCTGAAGGACAAGCAGTAGGAAATAAGCACTTAATTATTAATTGATAATTATTAATTATTGATGATATATTAGGTGCCAGACACTGTGCTAAATGTTTCCATGGACTTCATCTTCTTTAACTTTCACAATTGCAATAAGATCTTATTCGGAAGACATTTTTTGAGGTAAACAGAGAACCCCAAGGAGAATGCTACTCTTAATTAGACAGAGGGAAGAGCACTGAGGAACATTTTTCCCAGGTGATAAATTTAGAGCTAGGATAATCATCCCCTTAGAAGTGAGCACAGTAAGAGTCTAGGAGGGGAGAAGAGAAACGCTGAGAGTGAAGGAGAGCAAGGGAGATGTAGAAGTGAGAAAATAGCAAGAGAGAGAACAAGACAGATTCTTTGAACACATGGCCACTATAGGGTTAGGAAAGGACATACAACATTTCCCTAGTGAAGAAATTCAAGCTCAGTAGAATGGCCCAAGAATATATCCTACGGGAAGCAGATTTGGCTCAAATTATAGCACATCTGCCTACCACATGGGAGATCCAGGGTTCAAACCCAAGGGCCTCCTGACCCGTGTGGGTGAGCTGGCCCACGCACAGTGCTAATGTGCGCAAGGAGTGCCCTGCCACACAGGGGTGTCCCCCACATAGGGGAGCCCCACATGCTAGGAGTGAGCTCCATAAAGACAGCTGCCCTGTGTGAAAGAAGCACAGGTTGCCCAGGAGTGGCGCCGCACACATGGAGAGCTGACGCAGCAAGATGACGCAACAAAAAGAAACAAGTTTCCCAGTGCCGCTGACAAGAATACAAGAGGATACAGAAGAACACACAGCGAATGGACACAGAGAGCAGACAAGTGGGAGGGGAGGGAAGGAAAGGGGAGAGAAATAAATAAAAAAGAAAGAAAGAAAGAAAAAAGAATATATCCTAGAGATTGCCCAATCAACACCCACTCGTGCTGACTGTTCTGTTACTTCCCACCATGCCCTGGCAGTACTCTAGAAGCTGGAGTTAGAAACAGAGGGTGACAAGGCACATGTGGCCCCAGGTTTCATCAATAAACCTGGTAACTGGGAAGAAATGGAAGAGCCCGACCAAGTGAGAACCTTACATTAACTCCATGTATCACGACAACGTCTCTGAGAGGAAGGTATTTCCATCTTCTGTCCAGGACAGAGAGGGTGAGACATTTTAGGCCCTTTCTCTAGGAAACACTGGGTCAGATGAAGCCCAGTGGCCAGGGTTTCGCAGAGTCAGTAAGGCAGAGAGGCGGGACTGGACTTCAGGTCTATCACAGCCTTCACCGCCCAGCTCTCCTCCGCCCCCCAGGCTCACTAGCACAGCCCTTCCTCTGCCTTGGAGAGGCGGTAAGCAGGAAAGAGGAGAGGGGAGAGGGGGGAGTTGCCTTTTCCCACCTAAAGTGCTAATACACTCCAGCGACACAGGACGGCCCCTCTTGAAAGATTTTAGTGAGAACAAAAAACAAAAAACACTTCATCCTAAAAATGGAAATCAAAACTAAGAGGAATTGTTCTGCCAGACAGGGGGTGGCATATGTTGCTTTTAATTATTATGGAAGGTAAGACTTAGAAAAGACATTTCGTTCTATTATAAAATCAAGAACATGCAATGATTTTTAGGGCATGAATGCGAATAATGAGGAGGATTCCATTAGACTCTGAGTGAAAAATAGGTAAAATATGTAAGAAAATGCAAATGAAGGGTGGTAGGGAAGACGCATGTTTAGCTAGATGCTTAAGTTGTAGAAAGAATTACAAACTGTACATTACTACCAGGAACTTCTGCCCTCTGAGATATCATTTCTAGAGTTCTGGAGAGCTATGGGGTATCCTGCAGAATATTTTAATCATTTGGGGGGGGGGGGATGCCATATCCATTGGGGGAGGGCTAGGGAATGATCTAGGGGCTAAATGGCCCGGTGAGCCTAGAGGTGGATGAGAAATGTGGTTGATGGTACAGATGTAAGAGTGTCCTTCTGGAAGCTGGGGTGGATGTATGTCACTATTTCAGGGTGGTGGGAATGGGAAGCATGGAAAAATTTCAGTTGGTGTGCCCGATGGACTGTGGTTAACAGCAATACTGTAATATTCTTGCATCAATGCCAAAGATGCACTGCGTTGATAACGGGGGAGGGGGTATGGAAAAAGTGTGCCAAGTGCATCCTATGGACCATGGGTGATGTGAATAGTCTGATGATGTTATCTCATAATCCATAATAAATATTCCACCATGGTGTGGTATGTTGGCAAAGGAGCATTGTATGGGAATTCTACACACGTCTTGTCAGTTCACAACCTCTGTAATAAAAATGTTTAAAAAAATAATATGGTGGGTTGGGGGAAAATCATACCAAATGCAAGATATGGACTGCCATTAGTAGCAATGTTTTGAGGATGCTCTTGCATGGTCTGTAAAAAATGTCTCACAATAGTGCAAGGTGTTGGTGGATGGGTGATGTATGGGAGTCCGGCATGATGTCATGCATGTTATTTTGTAAATTCACAACTTTTACTATATACTTATTGTTTATCTATATTCACATAAGAATGATATACTTCAATAAAAAATATTTTTTTAAAATGCCACCATCAGATGATTATTACAGGCTTGGTAGAAATCTGATCATTGTACTTCATATATAACACTAACCCTCAAAAGTGTCTGATAGGTAAATGCCATATTGAACTTCTGGCACATTTATTAAAGACCAAAACAAAATAATCATTCTGTGCATTAATTTGAGATGTATAATCTTTTGGGGAGGAAACCATGTATACATTGATTCGAACAAAATGACAAAGTTTGTCATTTTCAGCTACCCTAAAACCAGGCACCTAGTTAGAACTATGGATGTATATATAGGTTTTATGCACTAGTCCATACTCATTTCAAACTATGATGCTGCAGAATACTTTAAAAACTGTAATAAAATGTGCTAGGTTTTACAGTGTTAGACTTTATGGAGAAAGAGCAAACATTCCTAGGGCTCATTTTGTGACTGAGAGGACTGGAAGGTTCAGAGCCCTTTCCAGTGGACTGTATATAACACAAAGCTCTCTAGACATTTATTTTGAGACAAAGCAAGGTTTTTGATGACTATCCTATAAAATTTTAGATGTGTGTCTATTTTTTTTCCTTCTATGGCTATGGACAGGAAATCATACCATGGCCTCCTCAGGTATAAAACATAGCAGTCTTTCTCAGCTGGTGTTGTACATGTTCAGAATACTTTACCTCTCTGTGATAAAAAATCAAAATGTACATTTGCATTTTGGGAACACTTTTCACAACGAAGGATGCTAGCAATCACTGACTGTCTTCTATGTGCAAAGCCTTTTGTAATTCATTTAGTTTTCACAAACTCTTATATGAACGATATCTTATGGTTGCGTGGTCAATAAAGAAATATTTCCATGGCTATTTACTGAGTATTTTGTTAGGCACTTTTCTAGGTAGTGGAGCTATAGTGTTGCTCAAAACAAACACAGCTCTGTCCTATTTGAGTTTCTATTCTAGTGGGAGAGGGATAAAAAAATAAAAGGACAGGGAGGTGGACTTGGCCCAATGGATGGAGCAACTGCCTACCACACGGGAGGCCCACGGTTCAAACCCCGGGCCTCCTTGACCCATGTGGAGCAGGCCCATGCGCAGTGCTGATGCGCGCAAGGGGTGTCCTGCCATGCAGGGGTGCTCCCCGCGTAGGGGAGCCCCACGAACAAGGAGTGTGCCCCATAAGGAGAGCTGCCCAGCCCAAAAGGAAGTGCAGCCTGCCCAAGTGTGGCGATGCACACACAGAGCTGACACAGCAAGATGATGCAACAAAAAGAAACACAGATCCCCATGCCGCTGATAAGGATAGAAGTGATCGCAGAAGAACACAGCAAATGGATACAGAGAGCAGACAATGGGGGGGGGCAGAGAAATAAATTAATCTTTAAAAAAATAAATAAATAAAAGAACAAAGAAGTATATAATATGATGCCATATACTGATACGTACATAAGGAATAAAAAATGGGATCAGGAGAGAGAGGAGCCAAGTAGAAAGGGGGTACAACAAGTAAGTGTTGGGGTATATTTTGCATATGGCAGCCAGAAGCATGATATCTGGGCCAACTTGGAAAAAGGGAGAGGATGAGGCATAGGAAAATAACTGTTGTATTGATTACACATTTAGAGGTCTTTGAAGGCCCAAACTTTACAAACCGAGTAGAATTTTATACCTCTAAGGAAATGGTGGACATTCATATCACTTCATATTTGTCAAATTTTCTCCCTTGCATCAAATCTTTCTCTGTTCTTGTCTTAAAATTGCCCCACTTTTTTTTTTATTTGTTGGAAAGAATACTATATTTAAATATCCATAATATTGTACTATACTATTTTAATCTAAAACTTAGGGATTTGGTCACTGAAAATTTGTCAAGTGTTAATAATATTGCTTTCTTATTTTTTTAATTAATTATTTTAAAGAACCTTTAGATTACATAAATGTTACATTAAAAATATAGGGGATTCCCACAGTCGCTTGTGACCAGCGATGAGTTGCACATAGCCATGGCCAGGTCTAAAAGGCATCCTCCAAATTTCACACTTCACTCCCCTTATCATCCCTTCTGTACCCTGGGACTATGCTCAGTAATAAAGCAGTAGTACCTAAGCTCCCTGCCTTGGGCTCTGTTTTCTGGGAAACCCAGACTGTGACACTCTCCTCGTCCACCCTTAAATCCTTAAAGGATACAGGTGCCCCGTCTTCATTTCTAATCTCGCTTAGTGTCTTGAATAGAGTTATTCTCCTGAGGGTTAACAAGACGCGATCACATTCTTTGGTCCAGTTGTTAACTGATAGCTATAAGAAATACAGTAATTGCTTTTAAAAAAACCCGAAACTAGATGTCAGCTAGTGATGCTCCTGGTTATTAGGTAAGCCATGTGCTAGTAACGATGCAGACATGAAAGACAAGAAATTTAGAAAAGGTGATCGATGAAATGAACCAGCTGAAAATCCAGAATGAAGTACAAGCTAGGTCTCAATGAATTCTGTGCCTATGACCTGAAACCCACAGCCCAAACCCCAACCGCATTTAGTGTTTGTCTCATATGTCAAAGCACCGCATCAATCTTCAGTGTTTCCATCTCAGGAGCTCTTCCCAGACTTGCTGCTCTGAGCCCTTCTATGCAGAAATTGTGTCTCATACCCAGAAACTCCCTTAACTCCCCTCCTAGTAGTAGGTGTTAAATCCTAAAGTAAATATTTTATGAACTTAAAAATTAGATTGTGGACTGTTTGGAAACTCTATCTTTATGAAATGTATACACTCATAAGAAAGAAGACAAAGCACCACCCAGTATTAATTATTAATAAACTCATAAACAATGCTAACTGGATTTGAGAAACCCTGGGGAATAAAAAGGAAAACCTTAACTGGTATCTGTCTTATATGAAACATGAATCATACTTACAGTCTGAGGAAAAAATGGAAATCCTCATCTTTGAATGATAACAATGATTTTCTATTACAAAACTAGAATACAACTTAAAAAAATGTATGGTCTACATGTGGAGATTTTTTATTAAAAAAATGGTACCATTCTAAGAAGGAAAACCGCACCTGTCAAAGCAGTTCCTTATTTCACTGGAAAGCTTTCCCAAATGTAACTTTTTTTCTAGTGTTACCTTTGCCATAGTCCTTCACATTTTTCAAAGAATCTAAAATTTCCTAGAAGACATATGATTATTTTATACATCTAAATGATATATGTAAGTCAAAGACTACTTTTCTTTACAACTGTATTCTTATCAGCATATTGGCTGACACCCAAAGATGTGCTATGAGCTCTGCCTGAAGCTATAGCTGTAATAATAGGCAATTTCATGTCACTTCTCAAAAAATATCAGTGTTTCCGAGCATGCGTGGGACCAGAGACTAACATTTGCCAGAGTCTGTTGTATGTCCTCTGAAACAGAAAGAACTTCCTCTGTTTCATTTGGTGCCCCAATTACTCCATAAAAGGGGTATTATTATCACCATTCATGTAACTTCTCTGAGGAAACTTGCCTAAGATTACCTAATGAGAAAATAAAGGAGCTGGAATATTAACCCAGGTTGTCTAACTTCAAATCTCATGCCCAGGGGAGTGGATTTGGCTCAACTGATAGAGCATCCACCTACCACATGGGAGGTCCGTGGTTCAAACCCCGGGCCTCCTTGACCTGTGTGGAGCTGGCCCATGCACAGTGCTGATGTGCACAAGGAGTGCCATGCCACGCAGGGGTGTCCCTGCATAGGGGAGCCCCATGTGCAAAAATTGTGCCCTGTAAGGACAGCCGCCCTGTGTGAAAAAAGTACAGCCTGCCCAGGAGTGGCACCGCACACATGAAGAGCTGACGTAGCAAGATGATGCAACAATAACAGACACAGATTCCTGTTGCCATTGACAAGAATGCAAGCAGACACAGAAGAACACACAGGGAATGGACATAGACAGCTGACAACCAGGATGGGGGTGCGGGAGGGGAGGAAATAAAGAAAAAATAAATCTTTAAAAAAAAACAAAAAACTCATGCCCAAAGACCACCTCCTACTACCTTCTCATGGGGTAGCATTTGGATTCTGCTGGCATGCTACAGAATATTAATGGCTATAATTATTTAATGAGTGAATTTTGCCTTTATGCAATGGCTGTATGCCCTAAGACTTATAGTCCCCATTAGTGAAAAAACACTAAAGGGGAAGTGAAGCTAAGGATAGGCTAAAATCCATTTATTTTACAAATATTGCTGCAAAGACTGCCATATTGACCTAAAACTAATTCTCATAGATTAACATTTTTGTCCTTTTTAAGTCAGATTGATTATTCTACTTGTTCGTCTAGGTACTTAAAATATATTACTTAATATCTATCATCATTCTTGATTTTGAGATTGCTGACTCCCATTTTTTTTTTTTTTTTGTATTTAAAAATGTCAATAACTCTTAACTTGTTTTTGCTTCGATATTTTAAAATGTGTGGATTCTGATAAAGGTCTGGTATAAGATCCTATCACTTTGAACACATTTGGCAGTTTGAAAAGAGTTTTCACTTGATTTTCTATTATTTTCTTCCACCCTTGTGTCATAGGTGGACTTTTCAGTAAGACCAATATCAGCAGAATGTTTCAAGTTGCATACAAAAATTAATAACATCAAACACTGACACAGATCCCTCCCTCCTCTTTTTAACTACCTGGAAATCTTTGAAGCCTTTTACCTTTGGTGCAAAATGTGATACTCTATTAATATCTCTTCTGTTTCAAATATTTCTCATTTCCAGTTGTTGAAAAAAAGCATACATACTTTATTTATACACTTTACTTATATGGACTCCCCAGCAATCGAAGCCTGAATTCCAAAGGACTCATTCTGCAGCATTAGGGAGGTCATCCAGGAAACAGTGTTCACTGAGACTCCAAAGGATGCAAACAGCTCAAGGACCTGAATCCTGATCAGTATTCCCCACATTTCCCCTTACAGACGGACTCTTTTTCCAGTCATTTCGCTTTCCCGAGCCTGAATTTCTGATTTCCACATGCACAAGTAAATACATGACTGGGGGGTAGAGGGAAATCAGTGAAACAACCGTAATGACCCTGGTGCCCAGCTAGAGGGACCCAACTGCCCTGTTCCCTGTACCTGAGCCCCTCCAGCAGGGTAGAGCTACACACACACACACACACACACACACACACACACAGTGAGACAGGCCATGCTCCAGATCGCCCTAGCTCTCAAGCACTCCACAGCTATTCATTCACGCCCCTTCTGGTGAAACATTACCCAAAATTGTACCATTTCCTGGCCTGACAAACTTTCAAGCAGGACTGAAAGCTGATAATGACCAAGAAAATCACAGTTGCATTTTAGTAAGAGTGGCTGGGGAGAGAAGCAGAGCCCTCTGGCAGATTGGTAGGACTGGCATTTGGGGTAGGCAGACCTTTTCATAGCAATCAAATTTCCTTGTGTAAACAGTTCCCCTGCACATTAAGAGAGAGCAGGTAGATAAGTTCCTTTTATGTGAAAGCGATGCAACTGAGACAAATGGCATGAGCTCTGAGGTGTTTTCTAGAAGCGGTGAACTATTTACCCTCTCATTTGATCTCTTGTGTCAAAGAGCATACAGTTTCGGTACAATTACCTGGAGGATGCTACAGAGCACATGGTCCAAAGTAGAGAAAAACTCAACATTCCAAATCAAAATGAAGCCCTCGTCCTTATTCGAATGACTAATAGTTCCCAATCTGGCACCAAGTCACATTCAACAGGGAAGGACTTTTAAAAGTGTGTTCAGCTACTGAAGTATAACATATACCTCAAAAAATCTGCCAGTCTTAAGTGTCATATTAATACATTTTCAAAATGGGAACCCACTCATGAAACCAGTAACCAGAGCAAGAACTAAAACATGACAAGCACTCCCGAAATCTCCCTTTCGCCTCCTTTGAATCGCTGCCCCTTCTCACCTCCCCCAAACCAACCATTTTCCTGATTTTGAACATTATAGATTCATTTTTCTCGATACCACACAGTGTGTATTGTTTTACATCTGATATTTCCCCCTCAAAGGAGAGTGAGATTCGGCCATGTAGATACAGGCCTTAGTTTATTTATCCTCCTTACTTTATTATTTATTTATTTGCTTGTTCGTTTGTTATCCTCATGACTTCAAAGGTAGACCAGCTCACCGGATTTGCAGCCCCTAGTGCAAACACAGAGCTGCTTGCTGAAGAACTACTGAGAATTATAGCATGATGACAAAAGGGCCTTAAAGCAAGTACAGGGCCCTTTGAGGGCAGGGTCCCGTGAGACTTGACAAGTCACACCCCATGCTCTGCTGCATTGTATCCAACAGTATGAAACATCCTAAAGTGTAGTTCCCACCACCCTGGACCTAACTAAATCCATAGCCATTGGAGTTTTTCTCCAGATTCGGTATTTTTTAAAGCTTCCTAAATGATTCTGCACTGAGCCAATTCAGGAAGCACTGCTAATTAATCGAGGTACTGTGCAACAGACACACACACACAAAATGTTCTCACTGCCCAGGAGTCAAACATGGGCTGAAGAACTGAGTATCTGAGGCTCGGAAGACAAGAAAGTGATAATAAAGCACTCTGGGAGAAGCCAGGCCAGGAATATTTTGCATCATAATGGTAACATTTCAAAATGAGGATCTGTGTTTTCTGCACTAGTTGTGCTGAAAGAGCTCAAGACACAGGGCCATGGGGTTAATTTTCTAACGTTACGAACCTGATACTCTGAAAACATGCTTTGATAATTATTATAGAGTCATTTTCAACCGCTAATTTTATTTTAGATAATCAACATAAAACCACATCATTTTATATAATTACAGGGTATTTTAAAGCCTCTCCTCTTTGTTTCAAATCGGCAGGATATGCACTTAGTACCAGCATGCCATTTTCTTCTATTTTTCTACGTTTTAGGCAAATACACATTAAAAGTGGATAAAAATGCATGGAATAAAGGGAATTCTGTCAAAATATATGATACTTCAGGAGAGAAGGTTGGAGTCTGATACTGCATGTGCTAAAAATAGTAGCTAGATTTTCAAATTTATCACATGTGATTTTTTTATGTTTGATTTAAAGGAAACACATTCATGGGGAAGTTACATATAGATATTGCTATCTTCAAAATAGCTTATTAAAAATTCTAATAGACAATGAATTTCAATATTTTATATTTCAAAGTAGAAATGGCTCCTGAGAAAGGAAAAAAATGGTGTATGCATATGGTATGTGCATTTTTCTCTGTTTGAGAACATGCACTAAGATGCATGATTACAATTTGCATTTCTGGCCATCCCGCCATATATTTTTAAGCATGCACATTTATAACAGAAACGTAATGCTCTACTATATTGAGATACATGATCGTGTTCTAGTGTATCCTGTTATTCACGTACACTTTTGTTCCTTCTAGAAATGCCAATAAATTGGTAATTTATATAATCGGAAATATATACATTTCTGAAATTCTATTTTTTTACCACAAAATACTAATATTAAGGTATTCTTCCCTGAAAAATAAGGCACTAGTGCATTATCTTACTACCCGTTCCCAGAAAGACAGCTGACAGTGCCCTGGCCACAGCACAGGCACAAGGGAGAGGTCCTACTGGTTTAGGTTCTTGGATGCCCAGAAAATACTGTCTTCCCCCTTAAGGGAGGCCCATTTGTGTCCCTGGAGCCCAGTGTCTCCCGAGAAAAATGAGGGCTGCGGACAACACTTTTCACTACCGTTGCCTCCGCTGAAGAGTCCTCAGTAAAGATGGACACAGGGGAGAGGGACAAATTTAACTAATCAAGGCTTTTGTGACAAAGAAAAAAGGCAGGGAAGTTTGTTCTGAAAAATTACGCAGAGAAACTCGCCAGCTTCAACCAAGATGTACGAGAGTTCAAAGCAATCAGAACCCGTGTGGTATAATCGCAGACCTGTGCGGTCATCACGTCAGTCAATATTACCAAAATGCCATTGATTGTATATTTTAGATGACTTACATGGTTTATGAACATGTTTCAATAAAATTGATTTTTTTTTTAAAAAGCACCTATGTGATGGTTTTCCAATTTTATACCTGATTAGTTACATATTTCACATCTGCACTTTGAAGAGGAAAAACAGGTATGGGATTTATTTTTCCCATTCTCAGCTTTCATATTTAAGGACCCAATTGGTGCTTCTGCGTATCTTTTGCATGCTAACCCTTATTTGGGGTTCTTGCAAAATTCCGTTAACAACGTGGAAAAGTATCCTTTAAACCAGATGTCGGGGAGTACACCTGGCAGGTAGCTCTTGACGACAGATACAGATGTTGGATCTCAATATGCGCTTGCAAGCAATAATTGGATTGTTTTTTGGAGGAGGAAGCTGCTTCCATGTTTCTTTGTGTGAGAGAGACGCTTTGGAGGGGAAATCTGGGCTAACTGCAAATATCAGAAAAATGAGATTCTCATGTGGGATAAGTAACCTGACCAGTCAGATCAGAATCCTGCTCAGAGTGTGGCTGGTGTACCGCAGCACCTCCTGGCCCCCTCACAAACGATCCGATTCCACGAACCCAGCTGCAAACGGCAATTCCTTCCAATATGATCCGAGAAGCAAGGATAAAAGGGAAGAGCTCTGCACCAAGTTCTTTAAGGATCTGATCATCGACTGCTTGAAATAAAATGGAAAACGATACTTTCTCTCTCGGAAAATTGGAATTCAACAGTAAGGCTCTATGTCACAGGATATACACACACAGTGCTTCACTGAAGAGTTGCAACAATGCTATGGAATGGGAAGGACAACTGATAATCATCCCATTTCCCAAATAATGAAATGGAAACTAGAAAGAGATAACAGAAAACACAATGTAAAAGCCTCCGATCCGTTCTTTCTGGCGGACTTTCCTCTTCCTTGTTAGCTTATTAAATGGTCTAGAATGCCTGGCCTTTTTCTTTTAAGATGCTGAGGAGTAGGGCAACTACCAGGCGGAGAAGGAGTGCTAGAATGCAGAGCTGGGAATCTAAAATTTACCTAACTGTCCTTCCCAACATCCCTACGCATTAAATTCTAAATATTGTAGTCCAGCAAATGGTCACCCATATAGCTAACAGATTATTTGGAATTTCTAACTAGCCATAGTCAGCTTTGTTGATCGCCTGAATTCTAGTAAATGTAAAATAACACACACACATGCTGTAGCAGTTTGATATTGTTTATGAATTCCAAAAATAGATATTGGATTATGTTCGTAAACTGATCTGCTCCTCTGGGCATGTTAGATTGTATAGGATTCAGAGAGGTTTCACTTTTGCTTGATTACATTATGATTAAGGCTTTGATTGGGTCAAGTCAGTAGGATGTTGGGTCCCTGCCCCCTTGGCAGGTGGGGACTTACAGAGAAAAATGACAAGGCAGAGGAGTTAGTTGGAGTTTTTCATATTGGAGCCCCGGGAAGTAAACACATAGAGAAGCAGATACGTGAGGAAAGAGAGAAGGCTCCACTAAACACTGTAGAGGGCCCAGGAAGAGAGACAAACCATTTGCCTGACAGTCTAAAGCTGGCCTTGTGGAGAGAGGAGAGTATCTGAGCCTGAGAGAAACGAGGAGACTTATCCCAGCCTACAGCTGATATGGGAGGAAGCTGGGACCATGGAGCCTTCAAAGGAAGAGGAAGCCTGAACGTCAGCAGCCATCTTGCTCCAACACGTGGCAACAGACTTTGATGAGGGAAGTACCTTACGCTTTATGGCCTGGTAACTGTGAGCGTCTACTGTGAATAAATACCCTTTATAAAAGTCGATAGATTTCTGGTACTTTGCATCAGCACCCCTTTGGCTGACAAACACACATGCACACACAGAAAAACCAAGAAACAGAAACCTCTAGTCCTGTTTTCAGAACACCGCTACGACCCCTCAACCCAGGCAGATCACAGTCAGAATCGCACACGCTCCGGTACGTTCTTTGTATCTGTGCTTCTCAATTCTCCTCCCTAGATGGCACTTTTCCCGCAGTGTGAGAGGATGCAGTGTCTGCTGCCAGAGTCTGTGAACCACTGAACCCCGGGACGGCAGGGACTCGGTGGGAGGGGAGGAACAGGGGCCCACTGGGGGGGGGAGGGCAGGGGCCAGTGGGGGGGCAGGGGCGCAGGGGGTGGCCGGCCACCCACTCCAGCCTCCCCAGCACCACAGCCTCCTGCAGGCTTCTCTGCAGGAAAGGGGGGCCCCAGAATGATCTCGAGCTTCCTCGCATTCCAATCAGCTGTTCGTTCATCATCTCATTTTCAGTGGGACTCTGGGATAGAGGATTCGACCCAATGAAGGTCAATGGCAGGTTTCTCCAATTCTAATTACGGTAGAGGGTATAGCCAAATGTGTCAGCTATTTTCTCTCACTTCCAAACCAACATGAAGTTATTTGAAATTAAATGAATAGGGTTGGATAAGGAAATTATTCTGGGTATGTATATTTCTTTAAATCTTGCTATATGTGTATGTGTACGTATGTGTATGCATATGTACATGTATGGGGAATGAAAGAGAAAGAGACGAGAGGGAAAAAAAGAAAGAGAATACAATGAAAATTGAATATGAACCCCAAAGAGTTAACATTTTTTATGTAGACTGGAATAATTGAATACAATAAATCTCTGTGATTTAATCATACGTTTTCTAAACTTAGCATTGAATCCTCCAAACCACAGACCAGTTACTGACATCTAGGAATAAAACATGATTTTCTTTTTGTAACACTTGAAAATTCAACCTCTGCAGAAGGCAGTCAATGACATTAAATATAACCTTCAATTAATTGGCAATTAAAGCTAATTCACTCGATAACTACCTTCTAAGATATATTTTCTCTAATGGCACAGTGTCACTATATATCATCTAATGTATTTTAGACTTTCATGAAAAACACAATGATGATAGAAAATTGCTCTGATTTTGAGGTACATCGGTATGTTTCTAAAGTAGTAATATTTGTGAAGATGCATCCTGTCAACTAATTTCACCAGTTAAGTATGCCTATCAGTTTATATACCATGAAAATTAAATTTGAAGACCTATGACAATACACAGCAGATCGCGGCTAGGAGCTGCATTTCATTTTGCAGCTTAGTTTCATTTTAAAATTCTACTGTGACATATTTAGTTAGGCAAAGTTACTAAAGTCAGCTCTTGAGTACTTAATATAATTCAGCTCAAGCATCTCATATCTTTACATGCTTTGTGACCTTAAAATGCTAGATATGCAACTTATGATGTAGGACTATATTTAACTGTAAAATTTCAATATGAGTGACAATTCTCCTTTCAAATAATTCATTTTTATTATCTAGCTTTTGGTTTTGTTTTTTTTTTATTTCATTGAAATAGCAAATCCTCTAATTAAAAAAAAATTCCTGGAATTTAGTAGCCCATGATGTGATATAATGAAATCAGCTCCTGAATTCCTTCTAAATCCATGGTATTCAGTGGAATCTAAATGGATGGTTTATCCGTTTGTGTATCTATATAAGCATACATACATTGTCTAAGCCAGGAGTGAGCAAACATTGTATGTAAAAAGGTCAGATCATATACAGTATATTTTAGGTTCTGCAGGCCATATAGTTTCTGCCACAGCTACTCAACTCTTGACATTAGATCAGGGAAGGAGGATACAGGAATGAATGGGTGTGGCTGAGTGCCCATAAAACTTTACGCATATTAAAGGAAGCTATACATTGCAAAATCCAGTCTAAGCTTGTACAGTTCATAAATTTGAGCCTAGACCATTAGCAGCTGCAGTAATCAGGAGCTTCTCAGAAATGTAAACTCTCAGGGCCAACGCCGGACCTACTGATTCTGAACCTCTGGCCTCTTCCATGTTCCCCGAGGGATTTGAGTGTGAATTAAAATCTAAGAAACACAGGTCCATATGGAGCCTGGCTTCCTCCTGGATTATTCAGAGGGGACGAGGGCAGTTTTACTTGGTGGTTTAGTTGTCTGTTCGGGGATATGAATGTTTTCTTAAATGTGTTTACAAATTGTGCAAACATCACCAAGATACATTACCAAAACTTTTTCATCATTCTGAATCGAAACACTAAACTTATTAAACATTAACTCCCATTCCCCATCCGTCCAGCCTCTGGCCAACTCTAGCGTACTTGCTGTCTCTCTGCATTTGTCTATTCTAATTACTGCATATAAATCCAGCTTCTCTTCACTTAGCAAGATATTTTCAGTGGTCATCCATGCTGCAGCATGTATCAGAACTTCAGTCCTATTTATGACTGAATGATAGTCCATTGCATGGAAATAACCACATTTTGATTATTTATCTGTGGATGGCTACTGGGCTATGCCCACTTTTTGACTATTGTGAATAATGCTATGAACACTGGTGTACAAATATATTTATTGTTTCATGGGTAGGAGTGGAAATTCAGGGTTATACAGTAATTCTCTGTTTAACTTTTTGAGGAACCACCAGACTGGGATAAGAACATGTACCCTCCGTCCTCCCATTCATTACAGCGTCTCTTATAGCTAACCCTAATATAGTACCTTTTTAATTCTTTTAATCTCCTTCGCCCATGTAGACTAGCATTCTCTAAGTCAAGTCTCTGGCATCACAAGAAAAAAATGAGACTGTCTACTTATATGATTTTAAAAATATGAAATTGCAAAAAAATTACAAATTACAATTATTCCTATTATTCACCGCACAGATGGACACTTGTGACCTGTTGCCAACTCCTTCATCACACAGAGTCCCAAGTCTCATGAAGAAACAATGAAGGGATAGTGGTAATAGTCTGATATGTTCTTTCATAATCTGTAACAAATGTTTCACAGCAATGTGAGGTGGTGGTGGACGGGTGATGTAGGGGAATTGTGCACATTGGGCATAACTGTTTTGTAAGATCACAGCTTCTCTAATTTAAAAAAAAAGAAAAAGACAGAATGAAGGGGCAATAATGATAACCTCTACAGATGCAAATCTGTTTTCTTTACAACTCTTGCGATATATGATAATGGTTTTATGATTGAATGGAGCTTGTAATCTAGGTTTAACTGAATGAATTTCCTCAAAACAAATGCTTAAAAATGATTTCTGCAAAGGAACTGAAGAACTAAAATAATGCCACTAAGGTGAGTGCAAATGAACATCAAGGAAATGGAAGAGCTGACACTTCTTTATCTAGTATGTTCTATTCATGTATCACATTCTGGGATAAAAATCACAATTAAAATTTTCAATTTAAAGGAGAATACAATAATGATTATTTTAAATATAGATTTATTATCCACTATCATTAACAAAAATCTCAATCTAAGAGAATGTTATGCTTCAAGATTTTAGGTAATAATTATAGAACATTATAATGATTAACCAGACTCTTAAAAGGTAAATAGCTTTCAGAACATGAGGGGGAAAAAAACTCTTATTGAAAACATCAAACCATTTGATACTTATCTCAATAGTTAAAATTTTTCAGATTTTTAAAAATAAAATTCTAGAAGTCTCTTCTGAGATTTTTTTTTTTAACTTAGTGAAAGAAGAAAAGCTAGATACTTCAGAGGAACACATTCTTCTTATTACAACAAAAATGGTTGAAATTATATATGGAAATGACAAAGCAACATATGTGAATACATTTCCATGTCAAAAATATTGTTGAAGGGGGAGCTGGTATAGTTCAGTGGTTTGAGCACCTGCTTCCCATGAACGAGGTCCTGGGTTAAATCCCAAGTACCTCCTAAAAATATACATACACACATATAGTTGAAGGATATAAAGAAATTATTACTATTTGAAGGAGCAAATATTTGAAAGAATAGAGTATGGAAAGTTTGCTTTAAAGTTGGGTAAACATATATATATATATATATATATATATACATATACATAGTCATATATATCTATAGTATTTTTCATAGTCTCATCCAATAATGAAGTAAATGAAAACCTTATTTTTTGTAAGCCACTAAAATAAAGTTGTACTGCAAAAGATATGGCCTCAATATAAACAAATCCGATGATTAAAAGTAGTATTTTATAAAGGCTACATTAAGTAACTGTAACCACTGATGGTGCAGGTTAGAAAAAAAGAATCCAAGCACCATGGTGACAAAAGTACCACTGACAGAGAGCATTCATTCATGGCATAATGTATGGCAAGGCACTGAGCAAACAAGCTGAAGCCAGAAGTAAAAAGGGCTACAGGTGACCTTATTGTACAGGTGTCAGTTTTATTAAAACAAGACCCCAGCAGTGTAGGGCTTTTCCAAAACTTTGAATGAAATAGGGAGTGACTAGAAGACTTGTACCACACAGAGTTTCACTGCTTAACACACAGTACAAAAAATTGAAATTATTGTGAAATGGAAAGAATGACTCACTTTTCTTTTAATAAATTGGCTAATATTTCAAGGCTGCCATGTGTGTTTACACAGAGAATGCATTGAACACCTTTAGGGGGCACCACTTACATTTGTAGGATTCACAATCTAAATCTTTTTATCAAAAATAATTTTCCAGTAGACAGCAGTGAAATGTTTTGAGAAAGGAATGTTTTTTATTAATTTTTATTCCTTGTTTGTATGAAGTGCCACATGAGCTAGTACGCAGCTCAATTCTCAAATTTCAAGAAAAATCTCTGCCTACTACTAGTTCAAACACTAATATCATGATTTAGTAGGCAGCCACCAGGGTGGTTCTTCCACTTGGAGACATTATTTTTGTGAGTCAGCTTCCCAGGTGCTGATCCTCAGTAACAGCTGAATGCTGTGGAAATTAAACAAGAACAGGAGTAGATGTGACTCAAGCAGTTGAGTGCCCACCTCCCACATGGGAGGTCCCGGGTTCAGTTCCCGGGGCCTCCTGAAAAAGAAAAGAAAATTAAGGGGAAAAAAACCACATTACTGGATAAAAAGAAGAACCTGGTGAGGCAACTGGAGAATTAGAGAATCATTACACTTGAAGGTCCTAGAAGATAATAAGATGGAAGGATGAGCAAAACAATCCAGTTTTAAAAAGAGAGATGAACAAGGACTTTACACACAAAAATCTGTACAGAAATGATTATAGCTGTTCTATTCATAATTGCTCCAAACTGGAGACAATCCAATGTCCTTCATTCAACAGGTAATGCATGAAACACAGCGTGGTACAAGCATACAATGGAATACTGCTGAGCCCTAAAAAGGAACAAACTAGTGATGCATGCAGCCACTTGGATGAGTCAAGAAGGCAATATGCTGAGTGAAAGAAGCAAGTCTTAAAAGGTTACATGCTCTGTGGCTCCATTTATACAACAGTCTCAAAAAGACAAAACCATAGGGATAGAGAATAGAACAATGGATGCCACGAATTAGGAATTAGCAGGGTGCGACGATATAAAGGTACAGCCTGATGGAGCTAGGGCAATGGAAGAGTTCTAAAACCTGGTAATGTCATTATATTAATTTTACCTGTGTTAAAACCCCAGTGGTACCTCTCAAAAGGAAAATAAAAAACCCAAATAGACTGCATTGCAATTTAAAAAATTAAAATTTTGTATATACATATAGTGTTGAGAAAATGCATTCCTTAAGTACTAACTCCCCCATTAAGAGTCTTGTTAAAGGAACTGTGCAAACACTTTACGAGATTATGGGGCTGAAGAAAATTACAAATTCCAATGAGGGGTAATTTCTTAAAATATCTTTGATAGGGGTTTATTCTATTTATTGCTAAGAAGCTAAAAATGAAACGTAGTAAGGAAATGGTTAGACAAAAGGTCATACATTTGCGTAAATCAATACGCATTTGAACCTACATGTGCCGCAGTGGCAGGTGGGTTTTGATCCCCTCCCTGCCACATGTCAGAGCAGGCCCCACAACAGCTCCCAAACCCTATTCCTCTGCGAATCCCCCGCCTTGGTATGGCTCTAAAGGGATGAGATGACTCATTCTTGCCAGGCCTATGAAAATCAGTCCTGATTTTACAGATTCCTGAGGAAGTTCTTAATTCCTAATTTTCCAAAGGCTTTCTAAGGGTATTGTTTTTCAAAATCAGACTTTTCTTTTCCTGAAAGAGTCCCTCTTCTGATCACCAATCTCCTTTAAGCTGGCTAGCGTGCTTCTTTTCCTTCTGGAAGAAGGGGAGCTGAAGCCCTCTTGGATGCTCTTCTGTGTGGCAGCCTGGGGCCTTAGCATCTGGGTGCACTGAGGAAACCTCTCAGAGATGCCCCACATTCCAGGCCTGGGGGATTCTGAAATAAGGGTCAAGAATTTAGAATGTCTAGGGAAGAAAAGAGATGATTTTTTTTTTTAAAGGCAAAGAAAAAATATATCTAATTCAACTACAAGTAAAATAGGTCAAGGAAAGAGATGACATTATTTTAAAGAGTAAAGGAAGGTTAGACGCATAATACTGGGCCTCCCTTTTTGGAAGCTGGAACACTTGGAATTTGAGGGATTCTGCATTCCATAAGGAGAGCTACAATTTGTCCTTAAGGCAGACGCAGATTCCTTGGCTTGTTTCCCACTCCCCCATACAAAAGATCCCTCCAGGGGGCTTTCAAGTTAGGCTGATGTAAGGCAAGTACCTGCCCTTCCTTTCATGGAAGGGTCAGAAAGGAGGGAAAGTTCCAAAGTCGGTTGCTTAGTAGGACGTGTGCTTTTTTCTGATTCCTATAGCTGTCCCACTCAAACGTTCTCAGCCTCTGTGGTTTCCCTTCCCAAAGAGATTCAGGGACCCAAGCTCCTGGCATCTGTGGCTCCACAGAAAGGAGGGCGCAGCATGGAAAAAGCAACCCGACTCCTACTGCACTGGCCAGGAAGTGTTGCCCAACATTCCAGCTCCCATTCCATGGAGAGAGCTGGTCACTCGATCCCACCTCGAGGAAGAAGCCTAGGAAGTGTGGTCGCTGGCTCTCAAGTAAGTAATTACACAACCACCCTGGGAATGCAGCCCTCTGAGGGACGGGCAGTCCTGTGCAGCGCACCACCTGGACAACTGTATGGGGTGGCTCTGTGTTTCATCCAGACTTTGAAATGAAAGGTTTGTCTGATCAAGCTAGCTGGTGTTTACCATGGAAGGGAATGAATGGTTAATACCAGGAAAGTTGAATCTCAGAGCAGGCCAGAGGGAAATTCCTCATTCTCTGGTACCAAGGAAGCATCTGGGAAGTGGAGAGGTGTTCAGAGATCCCAGTGATGGTGGGTGAGCATCCCTGCCACACCTGGACACCAGCCGAGCTTGACGACATGTCTGATCCCAGGTATGCCCTGGTGGGTAGCTGAAGAGCTGCTGGAAGCAGCTGTTAGCAATTTTTCCAATATTACTTCCGCTACCTCTAACCTTTCAGGCCAGCCTGGTTAAGAGTTAGAATTTGCTTCTCTTGGCTTTGTTGTAAAAAAAAAATTTGGAAGTAGTGCCCATTGCAAGGGCCTGAGCTGGGGCCATCTGAGCTGATCACTAGCAAAGCATCGGGGTGCCCAGAAGGCAGCGGTTATTTTATCAGTGGCAGGGGGCACAGCAGGATGGCAAGATGAGGCATGGAGAGTGGAAGAACCTGACAGATTTTTCTTGCACTCCCATGGCGGTGGCCTGGAAAACTGTGCAAGTGTTTCCACCAAATCTAGAGAAGTCCATGCCCAAGTAATCTAGTGAGAAAATTAAAGTCTATGCCAATTTTCTTGCCACAAGAATGTGATCCAGGAAGTCAGGGTCACACAGGGGTAAAAATACTTACTTTTAAATACACTAAAATATGGAAAAGGCTAACATTTGGCAATAAAAGACTATGTGTGTTATTTTTGTTTAGGGCAGGGCTGGAGAAAACTACCTATAACTACAGATTAATTTAAACTACACATTGGGGGAAAACACAGTAAGACTGAAGACTTGTGCGCTGATTGGATCAAGTGCCTAAGGACCTTCGAGAAGATGCCAGAGGAAGGGCTGGCGCTCTCCCACAGTTGGCGTGGCCCTGATAGAGATGGAGAGACGTTTTTGGTGACCTCTTCACTTTTCCTCCTAGTTCTCCAAGGTCATGAACATCCAGCCCTACCAGGGATTTGCCCTGGAAAGATATGCCTTCCTCGACTGCAAGCACTGTTGACATCTTGGGGGAACAAATGTCAATAAGTGAAACTACAAGGCGTTTGTGAAATGATCACTTCAGTTTTTAAATAGGCTGGATGGTCCAGAATGCTATTTCCAAAAAAAAAAAAAACCAACACAGTTTCATTTCCCATACTCTGCCTTCTGGATCTTACAACAATCACTGCTGACCAGGATACCAAGCAGCAAGGGATTCTTGTTGTGATGGCAGAAAATGAAGTGGGCTACTCTATTGTGATCTATCTTCAGTATCTCTCAACCCATTCTCAATATATTCCAAGGGAGGTTTCAGTCTTGCTTCAAAGAAATAACAACGATAACCATCACCCCTGTAATAGAACGTATCATGAGGGGCATTCTTTTAAAAGCCTTTAAAATGCTACCAGGAGAGTTTTATGGCTGTTAATGGAGGGAGAACTCAGCCACGTTTAAAAACAAGGAGACCGGTGGAACAGTGGTGGTCCACCGAGGGCCACCGCTCAGCATTTGCTTTGCTCCTTCTCTTTGGTTGATAATATCACAACTGAGCTCATGGGTGTCCTGAGGAAATACAAGGCACAGCTTGAGCTGTTCAAAACAATCTTACTATAAAGTGACTTTTCCTTTTAAACTAAAAAGCACTTTCTGTAATGAGAGGGTAAAGCTGAGAAACCCTTGAGTACTGCCAGTGTCTGTTTACTTCTCCAATTTCCTACTGCTCAATCTATGACTGAAAATTGGATATCAAAGACATGAACCAGGGTTATTTTTGCTGGATTCTTCTAAACAAAGAGCTTTGAGGTCATATAAGCTTAAGGAATCCTCCAGAAGCCACAGAACTTTTTTTTTTCTCAGAATGCCCTCCCAGCACTGGTCCCATTGCCAAACATATCTAGGCACTGAAACATCCTTTGGCATTTTTGAGGTCTCCTAATTGCAGCCAATCTACACGACAGCTTTGTGAAGTGTGGGCATAGCTACAGGGGAGAAGAAAAGACCTCTTTTTCAGAGGTAAAAGACAAAGTGTGGGAGCCACCTGAGGGTAACACAGATTTAATTACAGCTTTTGGTAAAAACAATTTGCTGTCTCAAGAAAAGCAAATACATAGGGTTCAGGGTACTGTTAAACCTTGTGAGATTCATGCCACCTCATGCTTTTGAGAGTGATGCCCTTATTTAGCCTAATCTAGAATTATTACAGATATTCTTGTGAAGTCTTCTCCAAAGTGGATGGTTAACAAATTCCCAGTATATTCCCTGTATGTCTCGGTGGACTCTTTTGATAGTTTCTAACTATATCCAGTAAGGAAGCAGATTTCTTGACGTTTGAAATAAGGAAACAATCTTCAGAGTTATTATAAATCCTCATCTTTCCCAAGTGCCCATATTTTAATATTCTTAAAACAATGGTAATTTAGTGAAAATGGCCATCAGATTAAGGCTCTAATAATTCTACCTGGTGATAAAAAACCACCATTTTGTTTTAAAGGCATTATAAAACAAGGAACAAATACTTCATAGTCTTACATGAAAAGCTGCTTTCAGTAAAGTCTGTCAAACAAAGGTAACCCAATCAGGATTTTACTTAGTAACTTGAAAGTAGAATTATACAATGTTCTATAATTGCATATCAAAGACTAATAAGCTTAGTCTGGTAAAACAGAACTTATGAGGACTGGGCATAAGTTTATTTCATGTAGGCCAGTTAGCTTTGATATCTTCAGAAAATATCAAATATCCTATAGATGCATGATGTTGGTAACAAGAAGTATATGGTATAAAATAGATAAGTGCAGTTAAACCTCATACACTGTCTACATTGCCATTTCACTATCATGACTTCACTGTTGAAGAAACAGAGACCACATTGTGAACTTGGGCAAGTTTCTCAGCTGATCTGAGCATCAGTTTCTATATCTGATTTTATGTGCTAATAAGCAGTATCAACCACACAGAACTTCTAAGAGAACTAAATGATAAAACATCATTAGCTCAGATAGCTCAGTGCTTAGCAAATAAGAACTCAACAAATACATGGTGATGAAAATGATGATGATAGTGAAAGGAAAGCAAGGCTGGTGAGAAATGATGATTTTGGATTTAAAATGATTCTACTACAGTGCTGACTCTTAGACTTGCACTAGTTGTTGTCATGTCTTTCTCCTCAACCTAATCTGTGTTCTCCTAGAAAGAAGAGATACATCAGGCATTTCTTCATCACCAAGCTGTTTAGCACAATACCTGGCAGAGAGAATGCAGATGATATATTATTTTTGAATGAACAAACAAACCTGTTATATCCAAACCTATATTCATCATCCATCCCACTCCTTTCCTCAGCTAAGTGTGCCACCCTGCTGGGTCTTCTCAGATGGAAAGTTCTAAACCACGGAGGGACCTCTGAAACGACCTTCTTTTCATTAACTCCACTACTCCCCTGTCAACCCCTACTTACCAGCAGCACATGAACCATCACCTGGTTGAAATCTTTTCTGTGTCCATGGACTTCAATGGCTTTACAAAGTGCTCCTCCTCTCTTTTACCAGAGGCACAGTTCTACTTCAATCCTCGTTACTTCTTTCCTAGAACACTATAATATTCTTGTAACTATCTTCCTTAATGCCAGTTCAGAGTCTAATTGAATAGTCAATGTTTAATCATAGCTATGAAGAATCCATGCCATCTCTAAATTTAACAATAATGGAGAAGTGGCTGTGGCTCAATCAGTTGGGCTCCCGTCTACCATATGGGAGGCCCTGGGTTTGCGTCCTGGGGCCTCCTTGTGAAGGCAGGCTCGCCTGCATGCTGCAGAGCACTGCCAGGCCCGCAGACGCCGTGGAGTGCCGCCCGGGCCTAAGATGCCACGGAGAGCCAGCTCAGCAAGGTGACACAACAAAAAAAGGGAGACAAGCAAAAACACAGAAGAGTGCTCAGTGAATGGACGCAGAGAGCAGACTGTAAGCAAGCTGCAAGGGGGAAGGGGAAATTAAATAAATAAAAATAAAATTTTACAATAACGTCCTATTCTTTTCTAAATTATAAACGAACTCAACAGGATGAAATCCAAAGCAACTTTCAATATGGCAGCCACCTACCTTTCTAAGACATTTCTTGCTAATGCCTCGCATGGAAGAGGTTATCGTGCTTAAATGTTTCTGTTTCCAAATATTCTTTTATACATAAATTTGTCTGTACCTGGAACATGCTCCTCTCATTTTCTTCATCCTTGAAATCCTTTCCATTTGTATGATCTAGGTGACATTAGACTTTCTCCATGAAACCTTTCTCAAATCACTCTTCTAAGCAGTCACAATACATATTGACCTATCTTGATGAGTTTATGAATGCCTTCTTGTTGATGTCCAGCTAGGTATACTGTTTTCATAATTTTCTAATTATTATTGCTATTTATTAAAATGGTATGATGTCTGGATAAATATGGCTCATTTTGAATAACTGTATTCATTTAATGCAGATCTTACTTTATGTGTCAAAGTCTAATTATGTGTTTATTCTACCAAATGTTAAGATGGTAAAATCCAAAATCAGAGTTGATAAAATGCTATCTCTCAGGATTAGACCTCACTCTATGCTATATCTGTGATATTTTATAGACCTCTTATTTGGTACTATTTTTAAAAACTTTTTATTGCTGTTTCTTTTCTTTGGTTACATTCATGACGAGTGGAAAACCTTTCCAATAAAATAAAGTTGAGAAGAATGAAAAAGAAATGGTAATATAAATCCTCACATTTAACTGCCACAGCAGGAAAATATAAAATTGAATTTCAACCTCAGCTATTAAACACTCTAATCAACGCTGCCTCCACAACTTCACTGAGCCAGGCAATTTTTCTCATTTCCCCATTGATGAAGGAGTTTGCAAGAAAGAGCTAAGAAAAGGTGGCTGACAAAGGAAATTGAATACACTCTACAACCCTGGCCCTACAGAGCCAGAGCTTGTTCACTGTGGTTTGATCTGCTTGTACTCTGAGGGCACTGATAATGCATGATCAGGGATCTAAAAAAAATTGTCATACGCTTCCTGGATACCTAAATCCCCCAGTGTAGAATCTAAGATTAATGAAATTGCCCAGTTCATTTACAATTATGCCCTTTGTAGCAGTTTGAAGCTACGTGGAGCCCAGAAGATCATGTCTTTAGAGCTAATCCATTCTAATGCAGACAAATTTATTGTAGATGGGACATTTTAATCAGATTCAGTTAAGGGATCTTTCTTTTGATTAGATCACTTCAGTAGGGCATGACCCAAGGTAGGTCTTATTCCTTTTACTGAGGTCCTTTCTAAATGGGAAAAACTAGCAAAGAGACGTAGGACAAAGCTACAGAGACAGAGAAGAACCCAGAAGCTGGAATCAAAAGAACACAGAGGAGATAACTAGCAAGATAGCAGCAGAATGAGACACTCCTAGAGTCAGGTCCTGCTACAGGACAGTTAGTAAACACCCAGACCTCTCTGGAGCTAGCTGAAGCACCTGTTTGGGGGCTCCAGGAGACCATTAGAGCATCCTGCCACATCCTTGAAAGAATGAAAGAAGGAGACTGCTTATCTGCAGAGAAGACTCATAAGTAGAGCGTTCCACACCACGGAGACCAGCACCCATCCTCCACTGGAGGCACAAGCAGCCTTGGGAGCTATTCCATGGCTGGAATTGAAAGTTACACTTCCCAAAAGTGGGGGAGGAACAGACAATTGGGCACTAAATTCTGCTACTGATGAGGTATTCAGTGGGCTAAAGTATAATCCTGAGAATAACTAAAGTTTGAGCCTGACCAAGTCAGAAGGAGGCTGGGAGCTGCCATCTTAACTCCGCACCTGGCACAAGGAGAAGCAGGATGGACTGAAGATCATGGTGCTGGTGGGTACTGGATTCCTTCCATCCGGGCCACACTGATGTTCCAGCCAAGGCCCCAGCCCCTAGCAGGAATAAAGCTGTAAGGACCTGCACCAGCCTCACGGGGAAATTATCTGCCAAGCCGCAGAGGCTGGTGATCATCCTACTCTGGCAGCATGAGCTGCCCCAGGAGGTATTCTGTGGCTGAAATTGAAAGCTCCATTATCCAAAAACAGGGGAGGACAACATGGTTTGCAACCGATTTTGGCTACCAATTACTAGACTTGGCTGGCTAAGATAAAACCCCGGGGAACGGCTGGGGTGTGAATCTGTCCAAGTCAGAAAGAGGCTGGTGGCCGGCATTTTGACTCCACCCCCAGCCTGAGGGGTCGCCAGACTGACGGAAAATCACAGTGACAGTAAGAACAAGTTTCTTTCACCGAGGTCGGCCTGCAGCCCTAGACTAGGCTTCAGACCTACCTCTGGCAGAGAGATGGCTGGTGGACCCTGCACAGGCCTATCCAGGTAATTGCAAGTAACTTTGGCTGGCACAGACTGAATAATCCAAGGTTACTGGGGCAACTGAAGTCATCTTGGACCCGCATTGCAAAGATTGCTGCCCATACCTGCAACTCCGTCATTGCCCCAGGCAGGGGAGAAAGGGACATGAAGCTTCATTACTCTCTCTGGGCAACTAGAGTCTAGGCCTGCATGACTTGGATTATTCCACACAGCTGTGACTCTGTCCCTACCCTGGCAAAGAAGAAAGTTGGAAGAAGCTTCATTTGTCCCTGGGGCAATGAGGGCAGCTTGAACCTCCACAGTTTATAGCACCAACTACATCCTTGGCTCCGACTACACAACAAGCAAGTGAGAAAGGTCAGGAAACCCTAAAGTAAAGAAAAATACTGTACCCAGAATAAATACTCAAGTAAACAAGATACCAAGACACCAACAAAAAATTACTATCCACACCAAGAAGCAGGAAGATATGTCCGAGTTCAAGGAACAACATAAGCCTCCAGATGACAGAAAGGAGAAGAGACAACTAATCATAGATGTTCAACAAATCTCCTTAATAAATTCAATGAGAAGCCTTAAGAGATTAAGGATATCAAGAAGATATTGGATAAGCACAAAGAATTTTAAAGCATACATAGAAAAAAAGCAGATCTTATGGGAATGAAAGGTACAATATGAAATTTAAAAAAAACATTGGGATCACATAAGAGCAGATTTGAGGAGGCAGAAGAAAGGAGTGGTGAGGTTGAAGAAATGGTCTCTGAAAGAGAACATACAAAAGAACAGATGAAGAATGGAAAAAATTGAAGAAGGTCTCAGGGAACTAAATGACAGCAAAAGGTGTGCAAACATACACAACATGGGTGTTCCAGAAGGAGAAGAGAAGGGGAAAGGGGCAGAAGGGATATTTGAAGAAATAATGGTAGAAAATTCCCCGACCCAATTGAAGGAGATAGATATCCATGTCCAAAAAACACAACGTACTCCCATCCGAAAAAATCCAAATAGACCAACTCTGAGACACATACTAATCTGAATGTCAAATGCCAAAGACAAAGAGAGAATTCTGAGAACAGCAAGAGAAAAGTGATGCATAATATATAAGGGATACCCAATAAGATCAAGTGCTGATTTCTCACCAGAAACCATGGAGGCAAGAAAACAGTGGTCTGACATATGTAAGATACTATAAGAAAAAAACTTCCAGCCAAGAATTTTATATCCAGCAAGACTGTCTTTCAAAAATGGGGGTGACATTAGAATATTCACAGATAAGCAGAAACTGAGAGAATTTCTAAGCAAGAGACCAGATTTTCAGGAAATACTAAAAGGTGTGCTAGAGCCTGAAATGAAAAGACAGGAGAGAGAGGCCTGGAAGAGAGTCTGGAAATGAAGATTAGATCAATAAAAGTAACCAAAAGTGTCAAAAGAGTGGGAAGAATAAAATATGACAGACAGAACTCAAATAGTCAGGAATAAACTTAAACAACAATGTAAAGCACTTGTATTCAGAAAACTGCAACTCAATGTTAAAATAAATTTTAAAAGGCCTGAATAGCTGGAAGAACATTCCATGCACATGGATTGAAAGACCTACTGATATTCTACTACAGAAGTATTGTGATTAGTAATGGAAGAAATTGTAGAACTGATGTGGAGAAAGAGGCCATGGTAGCTGCTGATGGTCGGGAGAGGGAAGAAGAGATATGATGTGGGGGCATTTTCAGGACTTGGAGTTGTCCTGGGTGGTTCTGCAGGGACAGATGCTGGACATTGTATGTCCTGCCATGGCCCACTGTGTAGACCAGGGGAGAGTGTAAACTACAATATAAACCATTATCCATGTGGTGCAACAGTGCTCCAAAATGTATTCACAAAATGCAATGAATGTCCCACAATGATGAAAGAGATTGTTGATGGGGGAGGAGTGGGGTGAGGGGGGTGGAGGGTATATGGGGACCTCTTATATTTTTTGAATGTAACATTTTTTTTAAAAAAGGGGAAAAAGATATAAATTCTACTCAAATTGATATATAGATTCGATGCAATCCCGGTAAAAATTCCACCCGCATTTAAAAATATATATATTGAAAATGTGATTATCAAATTCATTTGGAAGGGTAAGGTGTCCTGAATGCCAGAAACATCACAGAAAGGAAAAGCAAACTCTCATCTCCAGACTTTAAATCTTATCACCTAGCTCTAGTGGTAAAAACAGCATGGTACTGGCATAAAGACAGACATATAGACAAATGGAACAGAACTGTTGGTTCAGAAACAGACCCTCACATGTATGCTTAAGTGATTTTTGACCAGCCTGTCAAACCCACACAGCTCGGGCAGAACTGTCCATTTAACAAATGGTGCTGAAAGTACTGGCTATCCGTAGCCGAAAGAAGGAAAAAGAACCCCTATCTCACACCTTATCCAAAAATTAACTCAAAATGGATCAAAACATCTAAAAATAAAAGCTAGAACCATAAAACTTCCAGAAGAAATTGTAGGAAAATATCTTCAAGACTTAGTGGTAGGTGGTGGATTTTTAAAGGAGATAAGAGGAGGACTGAGATGGACTACCGATGTTTAATGTACACAGAAGTTTTAATTAGCTTTACTGTAAAAGTGTGGAAATGTATAGAGTGGATGATAACAAATAGTGATTAACAACTATTTTATAAATAGGGATGTGGAGGAAAATGGTAGTCTAGGTATGTAAATGCCAACTGACAGAATGCTAGAGAATAATCTAGGAACTGAATAGCACAGTAAACCAAGAGGTGGATGAGAACTATGTGTGCTGGTACAGATGGCAAGAGTGTCCTTTGCGAGCTAGAGTAAATGTATATCACTACCATAGGGTGGTCTTAATGTGGAGAAGCATTGGAGAAATTCAACTGGAGTGACCTATGAACACTTTTTAGCAGTAATAATATTCCTGCATCTATGCCAAAGATACACTGTGTTGATAAAAGGGCATATGGAAAATGTGAGCCAAATGTACACTATGGACATGGTAACAATCAGATGATATTATCTTATCTGGAGCCAATGTTCCACCACAGTGTGGTGTGTTGATAGAGGGGTATTGTTTGGGAATTCTGCACATGTGCAAGACTGCTTGATAAGTTTACAACTTCTGTCATAAAAAATATATATATTAAAAAAATAATAATAGGGCAGGTTGGGCGAAAAAACACACCAAATGTAAGATAATGACTATAATTAGTAGCAAGATTTTGACAATATTCTTTCAAAATTTGTAACAAAAGTCTCACTAAAATGCACGGTGGTGGTGGAGGGTTGCTGTATGGGACCCTTTTATGATGTTATCCATGTTTGATTTGTAAGTTCACAACTTTCATTATACACTTGTTTATGTATGTTAATATATAAATGATATAAAGATAATAATAATAGGGTGGGTTGGGGGAAAATACTTTGGTTAGTAGTAATATTTTGGCAGTGCTCTTTAATCATTAGTTAAAAATGTTTAACAGCGATGTAAGGTATTGTTGGCAGGGTGAGTTATGAGGGTCATGTATGATGTTACATATGTTCGTTTTTCAAGTTCACAACTATTACTGGACAATTATTGTTTATGTATGAGTGGCATATTTCAATAAATTTTTTAAAAAAAGAACAGAGGCTGAGAGGAAGCCACTTTAGCCTGAGGCTGCAGGAGATGGAGCCAATGGAGAAGGAAGAGATGAGCCACATGCTTGATCACACGCTGCTGCACATCTTCCGAGGATGCCACCGTGATGCTGTCTCACCCACCGCTGAGCGTGGTGAGTCGGCATCTCCAGTGATGCCTTGATTTGGACATATTCATGGACTTTGAACTGCAAATTTTTAACTAATAAATTCCCATTATAAAAGCGAACACACTTCTGGGTCATTGCTTCCAGTAATGCTAACCAGAACACTCTTCTTTACTGGTAAGTGGCTGGGGTGCCTAATAGTATGCTAACCAATGTTTGTTGAACAAATAATTGAATGACTAAATGAATGAATGAGGACACCGTGGGAACAAGTGTTGGGTTTGAGGGAAGAGTCCTTAGAAATGCTGAGTTCTGAAGGATAAGTGACAAATCTCCAGATGAAGGGAGCTTGGAAGGATGGAGGGACATATTTTGGGTTTAGTTGGTGGAAACTGAATGAGTACAGTTAAGGGGCTGGAATACACAGTATTATGAGAGGGAGGTAAAAACCCATTTAGGAGAACTGGAGAAGAGACTGAAAGTGGAGAGGAAACAGGACAGTTACCACGACAAGAAAATAATAAATGAGAAGAAAATACAAATCTTATGTATACTTTTGAGATACTAAGTTTACCCTGAAAAATAAAAAGGCAGTGGAAGAATTAACATTCTTCCCATTGAGAAATAGGGACCCTACTCCCCTCCTCTTGAGCCTTGGCAGACTCCATGACTGCTTTGCCCAGGCCTGAAATGGGAAGCAGCCACTTCCTATCTCTCAGAATACCCTTTCTGGGAACGACGAGATCCATGCAACTGCTCTGACACTGCCATGTTGGAGAGACTACATATGGGGGTCCCCAGCAACAGCAAGAGCTGAACCTATCCTTCCTGTCTTTCCCACTAAGACACCAGCAGTGGAAGGACCTCTGCATACTGAACTCCATCAAAATGACCTCAGTTGACCCCAGGCATGGAGGAAGAATCACCCAGCTGAGCCCTTCCCCAATTCTTAACCCACAAAATTGTGAGAAAATTATATGGTGGTTGCTTTACGGTGCCAAGCTTTGAGGGGTTTGGCATGTAGCTATAGATAACCAAAACTGGGCTTACACAAACTATTTCTTTGTGTCCTTACTTTTAATGACGTCTACCTTTCAGAAATTCAACAGGGACAGTGTTGCCATGATTTTTGTTGATCTGGTTCCAGGTTCAGTTTCTTGTTCCATATCTCAATTCCTGGTGCTGAAATTAAATCTGGAGCAGTGATGAAAACATTCAACAGAATACATTTTCTGGTCATGTTCCAGTCCTAGATGATATAAAGTTCATGGAATTGAATAAAAATCTGCATTGCCCTGGCAGAAAGGAGCCTTCCTTACAGGATGGTCATACATACGTAGAGTGGAACCACATCTACCCAGATGTTCTCATCCACCTCTTGGTATACTGTGCTATTCAGTTCCTAGATTATTCTCTAGCATTCTGTCAGTTGGCATTTACAGCATAGTGTGGCTCATTCACTTGTGCATGAAAGAACTGAAGGGGAGGAGGAAATGATCCCAGTAGGTCAATCCATGATGAGCTTCCTCTGTCTTTTCTACTTTTCTCCAATGCGAATTTGGCACGATGACTTCATTTTTGGCCCACACAGCAAGTGAACTGCTGCTAACACAGTCACAAGCATTTGATACTCACGGTCTCTTCTCCGTTGCTCAAGCAGAATTTCACCCCTGATGCATTCATTCCTATCAGGCCCTTCCTCATGCCTGGAGGCCTAAAAGTGTTTTTGAATTGAGAATGAAGAATCAACTACACAATATGCTTCTGGGGAAGCTAGTGTTTCATGATTCTTCACTTTCATCATTCCTCCCACTCTGTTTTGCTGCTTCTTTTTCAGTTATTATGCTTTCACCTTTTTAAATCTATGTTTTAAGTCTCCCTCGTCAGCTTCCAAAAGGTCTTACTCGAGATCTTGCTATTAAAGTATAAAAATCTCTACTTTAGGCTCACTTCCTTTCTGTAACAAGGGAAGTATACTTAAGCAATACTGGAGAACATGATGGTCTAACGATTAGATTACCAAAGCAATGCCATTTTAAATGATTGATAGTAGATTTAGATAATACGTGTGACAGGTCTTAAATAACTTCTTCATAACACATTTTATTTAGAAATGGCTTATGATGAAGCATAAGCAACATCTTCTAGTTGTAGAGTCAAAGCTGTTCTCATTTACTGTATTTTTATAAAATTAAGAAATTTATGATTATTGATTTTTAAAAATAATAAATTTGACAAATCAATTCGTGGCATAGCAAATTTTCCATAACCCCTATATTGATGATACAAAACCCCTACATTGATATTTATAATTGATACTTTACGCTGCCTTATATTTGCCTTTTTATCTGAGTTAAAATAAATTTGTGAAATGAAAATATTGCAAATGTATCTCAGTGAGGAATCAGATTAGTTTGGCATGGTGAACCTTGTAAAATACTCTACTTGAAAAAAGAAATATGCCTTTGAAATTAAAATTCATAACATGTACAAGGTAGAGGAAAAACGAGCTACAGGGTTCAGAGAATTATGAATGTGCTCCAATCAATCATATTTATTCATTACTTCAGTACATATAATTTCACTCTGTTCACAATATCCCTAAATCTGAATTATTTTAATATATATACTTCATAACAATTCACCAAATGATATAATTATCTTCATTTCGAAGATAAGTAAATGGAGGCAAATACAATTTTTGCCCATCGCTTTCACTGTTCATTTAAAAATGCTGTTGACTGAAACAAGTGGTTTCAAGGCTAAAATTGCCAGGGTCTTAGCTGACTCAGAAATGTCATTTTCTTAGTGGGCAAAGGTCTTTGGATAGATAGCCTTGGGAAGTAATGTGGTGAGAGTTTCACAATCCACATGTTTCCGGAGTAATTTATATAAGTTTAATTAGAAAAGAATTCGTGGGACAGCTTTACTTTTGTGAGAACCAAGGCAGAGGCCCAATTCTTATTGTCGATTATATTTTGGCTCCTTCTTAATTTGCAGGGAAAGGAGGGTTGAGCATAGTGGCTGGAATAATGTTTGAAAGACCCCAGAAGATTACACACACAGTATCAACCAGGTTATCTCAGGTTCATGGCAAATTATAGGTTAAAGCCAAGGGCAAGGAGATGGTAAAGTCAAGAGCTTCCCGGCCTGCTGGGTCTCCTTCTTGAGATTGGCAGCTGGCCGCACAGCAGCCCTTGCCGATTGCAAGCCTCGGCTAGTGTGGCCGGCCTCCATCCCCCAGCATGTGCTCGCGGTCATCACAGTGATAATTATGGGGTGGGGACGCCCTTTTAAGTCTGCCACAAATTTCACAGATGAGTTGAAATGAGAAACTCCAGAAAAACGTTTGCGTAAGTATCTTCCCCACTGGCCCAAAAGAAAGCCAAGTGGAGATTTTCTTCCAGTGTATTTCTATGATTTGAATCTTTAAAAATGACATTATATAAATCCATTTTTATAAGGGCTACTATAAGGCTGGTATTGGTAGAGGGCAAATAATTATCCTCCTAAAACTCCAACTAATATCACTCTGAGACAATCTTAGGGAAAATCAAAAATAATAGATAGCTCTTTGCTTTTATAAAACTTTTACAAAATACTTTGACCTTCAGATGAAGGAAATACAACCAAATGTGTATGGTGCTTACCACTGGAAGTGGGATTAAGAGTAATATTTACCTTGTTTTACTTGTCTACATGCCTTATATGTCCTTATACATTACTTTTATAAAGAAAAGATGTTTCTTAATGCTTTGTTTTTCTCATCAACTTAAGTCATGAAATTACCTATTTTCAATCAATTCAGATTCAGCAACTACTCAGCAAACACTCACTGTCTATCTTTCTATGCATTCATTCATATTTTTTCCATTTATCTAATAAATATGTGTTGATGTTTTCCTATTTTCCAGGCATTGAACTATGTGTGTGTTGTGTGACTGAATACAGCAGGGGAGAAACATAGATTTTTGAAAAATAGACAAATGGAATATTTGAGGTGAATTCAAAGGAAGTAGAGGAAATTTATAGCTGAAAAGGTCAAGAAAGTCTTTCTGGAACTTGGAGCATTTAAACTGGAATATTTGAAGTACAGGTAAGATTCTTATTAAATGGGAGCAAAAAGGGGTCCATTACAGGAAGGTTTGCAGCAGGACTATGGAGGTAGGTCAAAGAGTTCTGCAAGATGCTAGAGAAATGGCAACCACACCCTGCATTCATGGGGTGTGTGATCCAAGTAGAGGGAGAAATAAAATTTAATAAGAAAAGTTAAAAAAAGCTGTTCGGATAAGTGGCCCAAGGATTAGAAACATGACAAATACAATGGGTTCAGAGGGAAAAGCTGTTCAGATAAGTGACCCAAGGAATGGAGACCCGAGGCATACAATGGATTCAGAGGGAAAAATTGTTTCCAATGAGTAGTTAAATTGAAGGATAAAATAAATAATACCGTGGGGGATAGATAACATTTAAATCATCAGTCCACTTTAGCCCCCTTTATTGCACTGTCTTGAGAGAGTAAATTCACAACTTAATTTCCTTGTGTCCAAAGCAACAGACAGTGGCTACTCACTTAATGGGATATTTCAAAGGCTCAGTGAGAACAAATCTGAGACGGTCCAAAATTTCAAATATACTGCTCTCCCCATAAATATGCCAATATCTAACTGATCATAATCCCAACTGTTGGTTTGGTCTAAAGAAACACCAACATTCAAATAAATGATTACAGACAAGAGTAAGGATCTGATTAAAAAGAGAAGAGGATACAAACTTGAAGATGTTTGCTTTAAAACAAATATTGACCAGAATGGGTATGTACACTGCATTTTGTAAATTATTCTTAGCCACAGGAAACCTTTAGTTGGTTCATGCATTTTAACACATACAGGTAGGCTGGCAAAAAGAGGCTGCTTCCCCCACTTACCCACCCAAGGGTAGTTAAGAAGATTCCAAGAAAGAATGCTTTCGCCCTCCCACTACCACTTTCGGGGGTAGCCTGGGTGCTACTCGAAGCAGGCTGGTCTGGAAGGAGGAGGATGGCCGGGGACCGTGGCCAGCAGGCAGCTTTCTTCATCGCCTGATGAGTCAGAACTGGCTATGCAAGCACATGGGGATTCTTTTCTGAATACTGCTTTCTTTCAATTACAGAAAGGAAATTCCTCTGTCTCCCTTACAATGCAGTATATCAATAGCTGGCATATCTTTTGAGTTTATACATTTACTTTTTCCTAACTGTTGCCTCTCTCTGGCAATGTGGTGGAGTGCGCCCAGTGCCATCCCAGTGCCAGAAGTCACGGCCTGACTTGCTCCCAGTCTCAGAATACTGAAAACATCACCAGGGTGCAGAGGTCTGGAAGAACCTTGGCCTTCAAATTCGACTTCCAGTTAAACCATAAAACAGAGCTGATGGGCAAGCTTTTTAAGGTGTGTGCTGTGAGTAAATAAATAAATTGGCTAAAAAAGTCAATGTTCCACATGGGTTCTCTTATTCATCCAAAATAATAATTGTATTTTTAAGCAGAAAATAGCCTGGAGTCGCTAGCTCCAGCTAGATCTAGTTTGAGGGACTTCCTGGAATGATGCCAAAGCAGAAGGAGTTGAAAGCAGTGTTGCTGGAATCAGCTACTCGCACTGGCCTAAGAACAATTGTGTGCATTTTTATTTTTAATTCTGACATGGACTAATGTTATAACTTAAGTGTATACTTATTTCTAAGACATATCTAAATCTAGATTAATGAAATTAGAGTCCTATCGTGACTACTGATTACGTAAAATGAAGAAATTAGAACTTGGGCACTAGTTCCATCTCTTTTCCTTTCACTTCTCAGCTTTTTTCAGTTATATCATTATCTTTGCATTCTCAAGATTTGTAGCATTTAGGATTTGTTCTGTAACATGCATGACAATATCTTGTATGCTTTGCCCATAGGTGGATTATGGAAATTAAGTTATACAACACTTTCATAATACTAAATGCATGTAAATTGTATTCACTGGGTAGAAGGAGAATCTGACTCATCTGTTACTGAACTTGGGCTTCACAAAGGGGTATTTTCCAAGATTCAAGATCAAATGAATTATTATTCCTTACACTTTATTGCTCTTTTGTGTCTGCTTTATATATAGACAGTTTAATTTTTATTGAGTGTCACGTTACCTTTCTTTCTTCTTCTTGGGAAGACTAAAAGTAGGCCGTACTCTCCTGAACACTACTTCTACCAGCTCTTTGGCCATCTCACTAGCTGACTGCTCAAACGATGGCTTCTCTCTTTTCAGGTCTGCTACCGAGCTGCTGTTCTGGAATTTTCTCACGGAATCTGCTATCTTCTACAATCTTGGGCTCTGACTTTTTCTTATTGGGTGTGGGAGGGGTCTTTTTTTCCCCCTTGGGAATTCTTATTCAGTCTAAAGTGCCTTTGTCTTCAACTTCGTTGGTTTCTTTCTCTTTGCCGGACTCATGTCACACACTTGGTATTTTCAGAAAAGTTGTGCAGGAGGTAAACATTTTGAACTCCTTCGCGTCTGAATGAGTCTTCACTTGGTTTCAGGCTTTATGAAAATTTGAATAGCAACTTCTCTTCATCTCTCTTTCTGAGCATTTGCATGACTTCTAGCATCCGTGTCAGAAAATCCACATTTACGTTCTATGTGGGGGGTAGGACATGATAATTAGCAGCCTTCACTTTAGGGTTGCAGAAGAGACCTCTCAAGAACATAAGCTCATGTCAAGACAAAGACAGGTCCACTCTGGGCTCTTACCAGATTTCTCTTGGCCAGATGCTAAAGAATATATCCAGTAGCTTCCTTTGCTATTAATTTTGTGATTGGTTCTACAAAATTTTAGGGAACAGTGTGCATTTTACCAAGTTTCTCTCTAAGGGCAGTTTTGAGTGCTACTTCTACGGTTTTATTTTTGTTGTTGTTGTTTTCCCTTTGCCTTAAAAAAAATAAACTCTATTATTTTGGAGAGCATTATTTTATGTGGGTTCTGGAAGAATTCCACTGATTTAACAGAAACTTTGCTGGGCTTTGACTAAAAATGAGGCAGAAGTTTCATAGGCTTTGCTGCTATTTGAAAAACATTGATAACAAAGGACTGGTAGAGCCTGGATTATTCACTGTTGAGGTGATGAGCATCTTAACTATTAGATTTGTTCTAAAAAAATGTCTCTACAAAATTGCCACTGTTGCAAAACTAATTCTTACACATGTAGACACATATTCTACATATGTAATGGAATTTGGTTCACAAATATATTTGCCAAGTTTTCTAAGTTGTATTATGTTTGTGTGTTCATCTCTACTTTGGTGCTTAAAATAAAACTTCATGCCATTGTTCTATTTTTGTATATGTGAACTGTCGATAAAAAGCAGAATAATAATAAGCTAAACATAAATAACATACAAATGACATAAAAATGGGAGCCTAGAAGATCTTCAAGAATCTTAGTATTAGTTGAAGTGAAAAGACAAAAACAGTCCTTTTTGCACCAACACAACTTTAAGAGGGCTGTAATTACTGAACATAAAAGAATTTCTGTGGAAGTGAAATAAAAATTTGTAATTTATAAAATATATATGAACAATACTATTTAATCACTTCAGCTCTGAACCACCAAGTACCTGTGGACTGCAAGAAGGCAGAGCAATATTGTGAAAATGATTAATCCTACTGAATAATATGCCTGGGAATGGTAAGATGTGAAAGTTAATGTTATATATATATATACACACAACATACACACACACTTATGTTGTGTGTGTGTATACATATAAAGTTATGCTGTATATTTTACAGTTTATGGTGTGTATATATGTATGTATATATATTAACTAATGGCAGTTAAATGCAGTACATGATCTCTTACAGGATGTAGCAAGGGAGGATAAAAGGCTCACAGAGACATTGTTAGGATATGTTAAAAAATTAGAATATAGACTCTGAGTGAGCTTTGTAACAATGTTAAATTTCTTAAATTTGACATCTGCACTTAAGATGAATATGTAAGTGAATATTCTTATTCTTAACAAGAAACGGATGTGGCTCAACAGATGAGAGCATTCACCTACCATGTAGGAGGTCCAGGGTTCGATACCCAGGGCCTCCTGGCTCATGTGGTGAGCTGGCCCATGTGCAGTGCTGCTGCACGCAGGGAGTACCGGCCCACGCAGGGATGCCTCTGTATAAGGGTGTCCCCACAAGGAGTGGACCCTGCGCAAAGAGAGCCACCCTGCGCCAAACCACAGCCTGCCCAGGAGTGGTACCACACACGGAGAGGTGACACAGCAAGATGACGCAACAAAAAGAGACACAGATCCCTAGTGCCGCCTGATGAACATACAAGCACACCAGAAGAACACAATAGTGAATGGACACAGCGAGCAGACAATGGGGGTGTGTGGGGGGAAAATAAGTAAATAAATCTTAAAAAAAAAAAAAGAAATATACATAACATTAATAAGTATTCATGGAACAAGATAAACACAATTTACATTCAAGTGTTCAGAAGAATGGATTGATAAATATATTAGATGATAGATAGGTAAGCAGGTAGGTAGGTAGAGAAAATGATATATCAAATGTGGCAAAATGTTAAAATTAATAGATCTGGGCACCTGGGGTGTACTGGAGTTCTCTGTATTGGCCTTGTATTATTTTTGTAATTTTGAATGTATTTCAAAATAAGTTAAAAAGAATGAATCCAGATAAAATGAAAGTTTAAAGGTGAGAAATTAAAGCATCAAAATATTAGAAGAAATAAGGGCCGACTGTTTCATCCTGGAGTAGGGAAGTCCTTTCTAAGCTGGCACTAAACTAAGAAGCCATAAAGAAGTAGACAAAAACATCTGATTAGGAAGAAAATTTTAACATGTTTCTATGGCAAAAATACACCAAACAAAAACAACAACTTTCCGGGATTCTGCTATCTTGGTGGCCACCAATAAACCATGCCTCCCCGAATGTGGGCCCTCTTCTTGAATCTGGGTTGACCTATGACTTGCTTTAACCAAGAGAATGTGGTGGAAATTTCAGACCTACACCACCGAAGTTCTAGCACCTTCTGCTTTTGCACTCTTGGAAGCACTTACCTGCCAAATAAGGAGTCCAGCTACCCTGCAGGAGACTCCATGTTCAGAGACCATGTGAGATGGATCATGGAGAGCGAGAGGCCCTGAGACTTCACGGAGGAGAACAGAAGAGCCCAGCTGCCATAACAATTAATGTCCCAGAAAGAGGAGCCTGGCCAAGCCATCCCAGCCCACCACCCTTTCGCTTCCTAGCTGACACACCAGACCCAAGTGAAGAAGCCAGCTGAGACACTGCAGACCTGTAGATGTCACGCACATGAAAGCCAAGCTGTCCCCACTGTGCCCTGTCCAAATACCAGACCTTTAGAATTCTGAGACGTAACACAATGGTTATTATTTTTAAGATACTATCTTCGAGGATAACTTGTTGTGCAGCAAGAGATAACTGCAACATTCCAACAGACAAAAGAAAAGCCAAGAGGAATATAAGCAATATATGTCAAGGGATTTGCTTCCTAAATATACAGAAAGAGAAAAAGACACACCAGGAGAAAAGACAAATAGTTTGATATGAAAATAAACAAAAAGTCTTAAAAAGTAATTGAAATGACAAAAATACAAGTGGTCCATAATCATTTGAAAGATGCTCATGGATAGTATTATTATTATTTTTTAATGGAACCAAGATTCCATTATTTGCCTATTGGATTGGAAAACATTTAAAAGCATAGCAATAAATTAAATAAAATCCTATAAACGGTGCAGCAATAAATAGAATGAAGATGATGTGGGGCTCAGCTTATCTCATGTACTGCCTGTTTGAGAGCAACTTATTATTTGGGGAAAAAAAGGCATATATTATTTGATCCAGCAATATCATTTCTAAGAATATATCTTATAAAGAGATATATTCGAGGATGCAAAGTTATATGAACAAAATGTTCCTTAAGCCTTGTTTGTAAAATCTAAAATATTGGAGAATTGCACATATTCCTCCATAAGAATGTCATTAAATAAATTATGGCATGCCTATACAATGTAATATTATGCAGTTATTTATAAAAACAAGGTAGAACATTATACGACTTGGGAGGATGTCTCTCTCTATATATGTCAAAATGTAGAACAGAATGTACACTTGGTTTTTCTTTGTGAGGGATGCAAAAAATCTATGCAAACACATATACATTTATGTGCATGCATATTTATATAACATATTTCTAGGTATACACAAGAAATCACGGATGGTAATTATTTTTAAGGACTGGTATTATTGGAGTGGGCAGCATGGTGGGGCTATGGAATAAAGGAGAGTTATTGTTCCTTTACACTCATCTGCATTACCAACAGTTTTTTCATGTGACATGTATAATCTTTATTTAAAAGCAAAGTAGTGACATGTTCCAAAAGACTTTACTATTTCCTGAGACACAGAACGTAGGAGCAATCTATATTTTAGGCTCCTCGAGGTATGCAGAGTTGAGTTTGAGTATCACTATGCGAACAGTATACCATCTCTTCTGGACTGGAGAGGCAGTAGGAAGAGCTAGTAGGAATCTGGGTGAATTAAAACACATATCCACTTCCCGAATTTGACTTGTGATGCTTTTCATCCTGGGCATCAGCAGCCAGAGGCTCCATGAATAAGCCAGGGAGGGAGATGCTTGCCTTCCACAAGGATCCGCTTACCAGTAGGTAAACTTGTCAAAGGAGCAGCGAAGCATCTAAAAAGCACTTAAAGAACCCTTGGTATTCTTAGCACAGGCTCTGAATTCAGATGGGAGGTAATGGATAGATAGCTCTGACTATCATCTTGTTTTTCAATGTTCACTTAACCACCATAGATTAATTTTCCTGAACTGAAAAGTGCTCTGTGGAAAAGCCCCTTATTCTTGTTATGGATGTTCTAACAGAATCACGTTCACTCACACGTTTCACCCAGACACACTTATTCTGACGTATTTTTAAGGGCTTGGAAACCCAGATAGATTTTTTAATTTTCTTATCGAAACATTCCAAGCCTTTATAACCAAGTGTGAGGTATCTTTATAAGTTTTGTGTCATCCTTTGTAAATGTGAGTACCGTGATTGATCTCCACTCCGTGTGCATGGCAGACCGAATCTACAACATGGACTAAGTCAAGCAGCCCTCGAAAATGTTGTAGAACTGGAACTATTCCATTACCCACACCATGCTGTGTGTCAAACGGGCATGCCAATCCGTTTGCAGATCTTAGCAGGCCATCGCACACGCAGACTTGTGCGAGTAGCATGCTGGTTTCATTTAGCAGTCTCAGCTGGAAGACATTCTAGAATACTTGAGCAAGGAACTGGAAAAGGTCCGAAGAGACATAGCATTGCAGTTCCAAAATATGAAGAGTTAGAGTGAGAAAGAGAAGGAAAGTTGAGTTCGACATCACGATGGCAACCATATCCCTCTCTGAACAAATTGGAGGGGCACTGGGAAGATCTGGGAGAAGTCTGGGAGAATTATAAAAGCACATTCCACCAATCTGATTTGCAATGCTCTTATTCCTGGGCATGAGGAAGAGGGCGAGAAAGAGGTGTCATCAAATCTGTGCCCCTAGGGAAGTGGATGTGACTCAAGCAACTGGGCTCCCATGTGCACGAGGAGTGCTGGCTCATGTGGAGTGCTGGCCTGCACAGAAGGAGTGCTGGCCCACACAGAGAGCTGGCACAGCAAGATGATGCAAGAAAAAGAGACAAAGAGGAGAGACAATAAGAGACGCAGCAGAACAGGGAGCTGAGGTGGTGCAAGAGTACGATCGCCTCTCTCCCACACTGGAAGGTCCCAGGATCGGTTCCTGAACTGCCTAATGAGAATACAAGCAGACACAGAACACACAGTGAATGGACACCGAGAGAAGACAGCGGCAGGGGGAATGAATAAATAAATCTTAAAAAAAAAATTTCTGCCCCTAATTAGGTACAAACACAAAAGGAAAAGGTCAATGGCAGGGGCAAGAATAGGGCAGGGCAGGGCAGAAGGGAAGGAAAAGAATTCCAAACAGCCAAATGACACAAAAGAGACTAAGAATACTGGACGTTCTCATTTTTACTGATTGTTTCAATAATCTATTTTTTTTTTCACTTAAAGCAGTTTTATTCATACAGGATACAATCCATCCAAAGTGTAAAATCAATGGCTCTTGGTATAATCAGAGTTGTGCATTCATCACCATAATTTTAGAACATTTTCATTGCTCCACGCATAAGAAAAATTATCCCCTTATACTTCCCTATTATTTATCCTCAGCATTGGTAAAGGATCTTTGCTAGAATTGATAAAAAATATTACAGTATTACTGTTAGTTAATAATTAGTTAATAACTAATAAATTAATTGTATTTTCCATATACCGCCTTTTATTAATACCTTATAATAGCGACATACATGTGCTATAGTTCATGAAAGAAGTCTGATATTTGAAGTATTAAGCACAGTCCTATGTTATAAAGTCCCATATTTCATCTTCTAGCTTCCCTTCTAGTGACTCACAAGATCCTAAACTTTTCTTTTCAACCACAGTCACACACATAACTCACTGCTATTAATCACACTCACAATAATGTGCTACCATCACTTCTATTCATTTTCAAACATTTAGTATCAACCTTATTAAAAATTCTGCAAAAATTCTCATTGAATGACAAGATGAAGTTGGGGCAATTTGTGAAACAGGAAATCCCATATACAAGTAAGCAAAGGCAAGGGGAAATATTTGGAATTACGATATCACTCCATTAAGTATACAGCCCGTGTTGCTGATAGCCGAGTAAGCAGCATTTTAAAAAACAAATAGATAAATCGCTAACTAAAGAGAGGAATAAAATTCGAAGGTATTAAATTTGGAAAATACTATCCTGAGTGACGTATGCTTACATTGGAATTTTGCAGAGATGTTATTGGTGGAAATGTGAACACAGAAGTAGGATTTAGGATGAAGGCAGGGGAACCAGTTTGGAGGCGAGCAAAGTAACCTGGGCACTGTGGATAGCTCAGGTGTAGTCTAAAATTGACCCTTTTAAAAATACTTACTCCCATTCCCCTATTTTCTCTTCACTTTCTTTATTTTAATGATGAAACTTTCTCCCTCTGCATGGCCTCTCTCTTCTCATCCTCTTTGTTAAATTATACCAATCGTTTGCTTTTTATTTCATTGTCACCTCAAATTTCTGCCACATATTTTGGATTCTCCCTTTTAAAACGTTCTGTAAAATCCCAAAAGCATTTTAGCGATTAACATTTGTGGCAGTAATGCGATTTTCTTTGGTGGTTTCTTAGGAGTTTGATATGGGGAAATGATAGGTTATGATGATTATGATGATAGGTTATGATGATAGGAATTCTTGAGGTTAACAAAGGCCAGGACTATTATGTGATCAAATGGATCGAGACTTTAGACTTTGAAAGCTTCTTTAAAAAAACTAAGATTTATAGACAATACGTGTTTGTAACATTTTGGTATACAACTACCTAATGGTATGATAGTCACAAATACTAAGCAATATTCAGGGTCTAAATATAGTCAAGCTCCTTTGATGGTAAAAACTTAGTTTTTCAATTTGCCTCCTGCTGCATGAAAGTAATGCATCAGGTGATTCATTTCCACATTTGAACTGTTGTTAACCACAATGAGAGCTGGATGCAGGGTCTGACTATTATGGCACATTCTAAAGAAAAGGGAATACAATTATAGCACAGAATGACCTATCAAATTTCTTTGACAGGTGCTAACTCACTTTGATCTATCTTTCACCATAATTTCATTGGTGGGGATGTCATACATATTTATAAGTGTGGAAGCAGGCTGCTGTTGTTCTGTTTGTAATTTACAACAACAAAGAATTTATTTAATTTCCATATTCTAAGTCCCAAGGTGACTCTGTAGTGGCTACAGAGGCCCCCACCATGTAGGATTCCTAACATAATAAAGAATAAAGCAAAACAACAGTACATCATGACCAGGCCTTATGGGTGATCAATTCACATATTTACAGCTGAAACCAAAGTGCTGTGCAAATCGGCATCATTACAACAATTTGCTGATGGAAACTCTAGGGAACCCAGAAGTGTCTGCCTGGAAAGCAGATAATTGATCTGAGTTACTTAGGTTTTGTTAAAGAGTTATTGTTTCAATCATAATTAACAATAAGTAGTTATTCATGGAAAAGTTGCAGGGGAGATATAGCTCAAATCCTTGTGGAACAGACAGCTTTTATGCTTTTTTATCATATATTATCAACAGATATATACAATAAAACAAAGACTCAAATAGGAGAACATTAATAATTTGCATTCCAAAAGCTGGATTTAGAATCTCATCTGTTGCAAAAAATGTTGCATTTTATACAATTATCTCTCAGGTTACATGACCTTGATACATTCATTATCTTTGTACCCGAAAATGTTGTAAGAGTGAGCTTTATTACCTCTAAGGAAATAGGTCAGGACTTCTACGCACAGAGCAAACAATCCAGTGGATGGTATGACTAGTAAAATACAATAACTGAGAATATAATACAATAACTGAGAATATAAAACAAAATTGAATAAACATTTCAATAAACAAGATTTATGAATGGTCTATAAGCACATGAAAAAGACACATAATATCACTAGCAATTACAGAAATGCAAATTAAAACCTCAGGGAGCTACCACTCTACACCCACTAGAATGGCTATGATAAAAAGAAAAAGACTAGACCGACAATGCTAAGTGTTAAAAAGGCTCTGGAGAAACCTGAACTCCCACTCTTTGCTGGTAGGGATGTAAAACATTACATCCCCTTTGGAAAACATTTGGTCAGTTTCTTAAAATGATAAACATAAACTACTACAGCCCATGGCAGTTCCTCTCCTTGGTAACTAACCCAAATGAATAAAAGCATATGTCATACAGACTTATATGCAAATGCTTATAGACCAATTTTTAACATCCAAAGTGGAAGTAATGCAAATCCCCATTAACTGGTGAATGGATACGCAAAACATGGCATATCCATACAATGGAATTCACTCATCAGTAAGACTGACACATGCAACAATTTAGAAAAATCTCAAAATAAGTATGCTGAGGCAAAATAGACACAAGATTACATGTTGCATGATTCCATTTACATGAAATTTTGAGAAAGGGCAAAACTCTAGAGACAGAGATTGGCAGATCAGCTGAGGGCTGAGAGTGGAAGTGAGGATTGTCTCAAATACGAATAAAGGAACTTTTGGGGGTAATGCAAGTGGATTGCGATAATGGTTGTACAATTGCATAAATTCACTAGAAATCATCATACTATATACCCATCCTGGGTGAAATGCTTAATGTGTACATTATACATTGATAAAGCCAAAAACATGATTTGCGAATGCTTATATGTCAATATTATACCTCGAAAAATTACCCGATAAAATTATTTTTAAAATAAATAAAAATACTGTAATTACACAACAACAACATTGTCTGTCTCCTGTAGAATGTATCCTGAGACATTCTTTTAGGAAACTAAGAACACAGCTCGCTCCATATGTGAAAAAGTTTTCTCATGCATTCCCATAACATGATCAGACCACTACACATTTCATGCTTCCAAAACGCTGAGGGGTTTGAGCCAGTGCTTCAGGTACTATCGCGCCTGTAGACCCTCCATCTGCAGTTTGCGAGGCATATAAAACCTTTCCAAAACATGCGCAGAACAAATGCTCACGGTGAAAAGTGCCAGGGATCCAGACAATTCGATTAAAGAACAGTGCGGAAGGGCACCTCGACAACTTAGTAAGGAGTGACAGGCACACAGAGGCAAAGTCAAAGTGTCTCCAATTGAGAAGCTGAGATAGCAGATACTTCTCTTCCTTAGTAAGAGTGCAGGAGCAAAATGATCTCCTGCCTCACCTGCAAAGGGAAAACTTCACAAAGGTATCTTACAGCTCAGGGTAGTGGCATTTATCGGCCTGGCGGGTATTCGCCTTATTGAAACTTCCTGAAACGTCATCCTTTGATCGTAGGAGGAACACAAGTAGCAGGTGTTAGACTGACAACAGGAAACAGAGATAAGGAACTTTTCAACATCTCTTAGACAACAGAATTTCAATTACCAAGAGAACATGGATTCTCCAAGATGCTACAGGCAGATGTCAGCTTCACTTGGTTAAACTCGAGAAACGCTGACTGCATTTCTCATAAACAATAGGGAATCCCACATCTAATTCTGATTTGTTTTTTAAAAGTCTGGAAAATTAGCAGTTCCTTACAGGAAGGCAAGTAGGACATGTTTAATATTTTGTTGCCACTCAGGATTCACGAAAGAGACTGTGATAAACCCCTCACTGCAGCAGGGGAATTTGGCAGCATTGGAAGTCTCAGAAGTCTTTCCTTCCCTTCTTTTTCCTAGCTATTTCCTGACTGTCCTTCCAAAGTCACATTAAGGTTCATGGCCTGAAAAAGATTTTCTGACCCCTCCATGTTCATTCACAATCCACCTCCTCGACCAACTCATTTCCACGCTGCTCCGCTCTTCACACCTAGTATGAAAGATCTTTTTTACTTCTTATATTGCATGCAAACATTTATTTATTCCTCTTTCTCTCATGTTATACAGGAGTTCATTAAGGGCCAGGGAAATTTTATATATCCAAATATACATTTATATACACACACACACACGTGTGGATATGTATGCAGACCTCAACACATATAATTTGGCATTATTTCCTATTTTCAGAACCCGAATTTCATAAATGACTTGTGGAGGCAAGACACAGGCAAGAAGTAATTATTAAATAAAATAGTGACATATGTCCACATTGTCTAGTGACATACAACATTTCTTGACGATCCATCATTCATGATTAAACCCTGTATAACCAGCAATGAGATCTTGGCTCTGGATATCAAGGTGTTAATTACCACGGAAGTTAAGAAGAGAGGGCAGAGTTAGCTGAAATGAACAGGAAGGGCATGGCAGAGGCTGAATTTTGCTTTTAATTTTTGTACATGTTGGATTTCATAGCAAACGAGTCTCAATGAACTATAATAAAAAATGTATGTTCTTATGCGAACTATTCATGCATTTATTTCACAATAGACATTTTAAAAAGAACCAGGACACTTAACTTGGCTCAGCATTATTTTCCTTTGCATGTGAGGTCAACAGGCTCAACTACTTTGCAGACTCAGGCCTTCTCCAGGTTTGCATTATGTCATTATGTCTTGCCTGAATTAGATTCTCCTCTTACCTGGTCCCCTACTGCTGATCTTACCACCCATTCCCTACACCTTAAAATGCAAATTCCATCCTGTCACTCCTTAGCTTACAATCCCTCATGGGATTCCCATTATACACAGCATAAAGTAAATTCTTCTTCTTATATCGATTTTTCATTTGGGAAACATTTCAACCATCCTGAAAAGCTGTAAAAATAGTACAATGAGCTCTATGTCCTCACCTAGATTCATGACTTGTTACCAAGTTTTGTCACAATTGTGTTCTCTCTAACTATAAAATACATCTAATATAAATAGTTATATATATATATAAAGCATTAGAAGGAGGAAATGTAGGAGTATATATTTGCCGAACTGTTCGGGAGTAAGTAGCAGATATCATGATCCCTTTACCCAAAATAAGTCAATGAGTACATACCAAGAGAGACATTCCATTATACAACCTTGGTGCGATCAAATTCATCAAAGCAAAGTCTTAATGTTACTTGCAAGGCCCTTCCTGCAGCGGCCCCAGCTTGCCCATCGAGCATCATCCTTCCCTGCCCTCCCCAGTTCCCTCTGCCCTGTGGGCTTCAGAGATACTAAGCAACTGCTCCCTGGTGTGCTCTTGCTCTTGTCCCTTCCTATGCACATGTGCTGTTCCCTCAACTTCAAATGCTATTCCTAATTCCAATCATCTCTCAGCTGATATTTGCAGTTAAATCAGCATCTGGGTTTGCATCCAGGATTTGACATTTACTAGTTATCAGAATCCCTTCGTGGGGGAGCAGATGTAGCTCAAGTGGTTGAGCACCTGCTTCCCATGAACGAGGGCCTGGGTTCAATCCCTAGTACCTCCTTAAAAACAAAACAAACGCTAAAACCAACTTGGGGGAGTCAGTGGAGCTCAGTGGTTGAGCAGCAGCTTCCCACAGACGAGGTCCTAGGTTCAATCCCCTGCTCCGGTACCTCAAAAAAATAAATAAATAAAATAAAAAAGTAATAGAAGAAAAGAATCCCTTTGTGACTCTGATTCCTCGTGTAAGAAATTCATTAAAAAAACTAAATATCTCATGACCTTGTTGTGAGTTAATTTAAGTCATGGGCTTAGAATTGTGCCTGGAAGAAAATATGCATTCGAAATACAGACTCCTACCACCTCTTGTACTTCTTCCACCATTCGACTTGTGATGCGGTCATTCATTCCTCAGGCTTCAGCTTCAGTGCCACTGCCGCCGGGAGGGTCTCACGGATCCCCAGGTAGGATTTCAAGGTTTCTGCCCGTGTGTCCTGCATTTCCCCTTAAAACCACCTAGCCCCCTCGTCTGACCATTTGTTCCTTCCTAGTCCATGTTAAACTCACTGCGACAGGGACGGAATCTGTCCTGTGCAACTTCGAAAGCCTAGTACTTGGCAAAGCAGCTAGCACATGATGAGGTTTTAATAAATTCTTGTGGAATCACAGAAAATGGATTTCAGTACAAGGATAGTTCCAGGGTCTGATGGCCAAATAATTTTCCCAAACTAGACTGGCCATTGATTTTTCAGGGGAAGTCCAGATAGATAGAGCAATACCAGGTCAACCAGAGAGAATCCAGATCCATTAAGAGAAAACATTAATCATTCTATAGGGACTCAGAAATACCGGAAGAACCAGGGAAAGTTATTTGCATGTAGCATGAAACTTCAAGTGTGCTGATTTTAAAGCTGTTAAAGAAATTAAAAAAAAAAAAAAACCACATGAGAAAATTCATCCTTCTTAGCAGACAGTTTCTCACCATCTCAGCATTAAAATCAATGCTAGGTTTGTTTTGTAAACAAAGTTAACAGGCAGGAAGAGGAGGCAGGCAGAGCCATTTGGTTCTGGAATAAAATAGCATAAAGTGAGTGAAAGTGTAAACTGTGAAAGTACCATGTAAGTAAACACGGAGAAATGCGACTTTCTTACAGGTCCCGGGGTGTGCCTACAAACAGGAACCAAAGGCAGTTGCATGCTGTTCCAGAAACGGGGATCTGAATTTACTGGGTGTCACCACTGAGGTTAAATATTCAGAGTTATTGGGATAAATTTTTTTTTTAATTGTAGCCAAAGACTCCAGGAAAAGACATGTCAAGCCTCAGATGAATGATTACAGTGAAAAATTTTACAGGGTTATGGGTGAAAAGTTTCTCACATTTTCCTTTATACAAAGATTAATTATGCAATAAAACCATCTACATTTTTATTCTGCAAAATCCAAATATATAATAATTTAGAAGAAGGGATAATATGGAGTTGTCTTTTAATTCAGAAAGAATAGTGTGTCTTTGGTTTTAGATAATTGTTCTTTTTGACACTCTAATAGATCAAATGGATCACTGAAGGAAGATCCAGTTTCCACTGCATTATTTTCATTCAAGTTAAATGTAATTGTAATTAAATGTATTAAAAATAAATTTAAGGTTACTCCAGTATCTACCCCAAATCCTAAACCCATTTGCTCCTTTGGGAAACTAAAGAGCAAAGAAACACAGGAAAGAGACCTCTTTTCTTTTGTTAATGGATCGTAATGAAGCAGAAGAAGAAAAAGCTAATGACAGCTATCATAATGTATTAAGCACTTCTTATTTACCTGACACTGTGCTAAAGCATTTCACATATCTTAATTCATTTCATTCTCATAAGACTCTTTTGAGGTTTGTATTAATTTTATTATTTCCAATTTAAAGTGAAGAAAACTGAAGTTTAGAGAGGTCAAATAATTTACCCCAAATCACTTAGCTAGTAAAAGGTACTGCAGAAATTGAACTCAGTTCTAAAATCTATTTTAGACACTTCTTAAAACAAACCATTCTGTATGAAAATTAATTAGATCTACTTCTAAGCCTATCAGTACAATTAACATTCAAGCACACGAGGTGCTACATTTCTCAAGGGCCAGACTTTAGGGAAGATTTTGGGGGTGGGTTGCTAAGACACGCCACAGTCTCCTAAGCAATCCTAAAAGAGATATATGCTTATATATCTAAAATATGCAGGTCAAGACCAGGTCAAATTTCCCCATATATCTTCCCGCAGCTAATGGCACGTCTGCTCTGTAGCCCATTGCACTGTTTTGTTTTTACTTTTATTGTTATATTGGCGTTAGGCCCAGCTTGGCCGCTGTTCCTTGCCTCTACGAGGTTGGGAATGTGCCTGGGCTTTGCTCACCACTGAAATTCTAGCACCTCACAGCCCTTTGCAAGGAAGGCTTGTTCAACGTCTGCTGAATGCGTGAAGGAAAAATGTGTAGCCAAGGTGGGCAGGTGGCACCTCCTTAGCTCATGTATTAGTCAGCCAAAGGGGTGTTGATGCAAAGTACCAGAAATCTGTTGGCATTTATACAGGGTATTTGGGATAGAAGCTTACAATTACCAAGCCATAAAGTGAAAGGTACTTTCCTCACCAAAGTCTGTTGCCACGTTAAGAGCAAGATGGCTGCCGACACTCAGCCTTCCTTCTCCTCTTAAGGCACCATGGTTCCAGATTCTTCCAAAAGTAGCATAGGCTGGGATAAGTCTCCTCTCTCTCCCAGGACTCATTTCTCTCTGGGCTCAGCTGCTCTCCTCTCTCCACAAGGTGGTCAGCTGTAAATTCCCAGGTGAACGGCTCGGCTCCTCCGGGGAGCTGTATCTAATGGAATCATTCTCTCTTTCCTCACATATCTGCTTCTCCTGCGTGTCTACTTCCTGGGCTCCAGGAATAAACTGCCTTGTGTCCTCCTTCTCCATGTCTTTGACTACCCAAGCTCTGCATCAAAACTCTAAACTCCCTTCTCTGCTGTGCGGTTTCTCTGTGAGTCCCGGCCCACCAAGGGGGTGGGAACTCTATGTCCTACTGATGTGGCCCAATCAAAGCCTCAATCATTATTTAATCAAGTAAAAGTGAAGCCTCTGAATCCAATACAATCGAATATGCCTGGAGGGACAGATCAGTTTAGAAACATAACCCAATATCCATTTTTGGAATCATAAAGAATATCAAACTGCGACAGCTCACAACTCCCTTCTCTTTTTTAACACACTTTCTGGAGACAGCTGACCCCTTTCAAGGCTGCCATTATGTTCTTTCTTCCTTTTTTTATCTTAATTTCAGCTATTTACAAATTTGAGGCATACACAATAATTTAATGTGCTTTAGGTAGTTGCAGTCCTGGAAGGAAGTGAAAGAAAAGACTTTAAAATGAAAACATATGCGGTTTCTTTTTAAAAATCCAAGTCCAACAAGTGTGGCAAGATATTATAACTGTCTTCTCATATATGATGTTCAAAGAAGTTCCAAAGGACTACAAATAGTCCAAATAATATCAAATTCTGTGAGTCTTCCAGAAGAATAAAACAAATGAAGTGTTTAGAGAAAATCGCTCCCATCTTTTGCTCCTCTGTCTAAAAAGACAATATTTCATATTTTGATATACAAGAATTTGATATATAAGAACACTTAATTCTATAGCCCACCTATTCTAGGAATGGTTAGTAGGCAGAAAGTAAAAGCTTTATGAAAAGAATGATAATACATATTAAATTTATGTACACACACATACACACACCGGGATTCACTGGTAATTTTCTAATGCTTCTTTTGTACCCAGTATTTGAGTAGGCTCCTTGTTTGCCTTATAGGCTTCTTATAAGCCAGTCTGAACACACCAGCTCACAAATAATCCCTGTCTCTTACATTTTTTAAAAGGATCACCCAAGGTCTGGAGATCTATAAAGTAGCTGTCTCAATCAAAACTATAAATATTTCACAACCATTTCTGGTATATAGGAAAATTATGCTCATGAACTTTTACGTGAAAAAAAGAACCACACATACACTGAAGAATCAATAGGGGGAAAAAAAAAACACTGTATAGTAAATGGCCCAAAGAGATTTTTTAGACCAAAGTAAGTTATAAATTTACTGAAGAATTAAGAAGAAGAAAAAAGAAATTGGAAATGTATGTGTGTGCTTTTTAAGGAAAGGAGTGGGCAACCATAATAGTTAAATGGGGTAGCCATTAATTATTAATTATGGGGGAAAGCCAATAATTGATGATGCTTAAAATTATAGATTGCTAGGAGAAAAACAGAACGTCTTTCAAAGACAAGTCACATTTAATTATTTTAATTTCCATTATGACAGTGTAGATTAGAAGAGACAGGAGATTTAATATTACCTAGGCTCATAAAGTCCTGGGTTTTGGTCCACAGCATTTCACCATGAATAAGATAAATATTTCAGCCCTAAAATATTAAGTAGATATCCAAGTGATCAATATTTTTGAGTAGCTCCACATAGACCTTGGGCTGTACACCTGTTACCTACTGTGGAGCTACTGTCTCCCAGGTGCTTAGTAACACTTTCCACACATTATTTCCTTGAATTCTCACAACCAACCTAGTGAGGCGGATGGTGTAATTTCAGCTTTTACAGATGAGTGAACTGAGGTCCAGAGAGTGCTTAAGGTCACATAGCTTTATCAAGGTCACATAGCTTCATCAAGGTCGTACAGCTTCCCGAGGGCAGGGCAGGGGTTTTTAACTCTAATCTGTTCACTTTTCAAAGCATCGCACCACCCTCAAGCCGTGGATATAAGACTGGGACTTGTGAGAGAGTTTCCCAAGACCTAGGTAATGTCTAATATTACTTAAAAATAGGCTCATTTCCCTAGAAATGATGAGGCAGAGAAGTAACTGGCATTCCCTGTTTCATAATGGAATGTACAAGAAAGGCACTTCCTTTGCTCTCTGCATATTGAATTTTGAGATAGGTGGGAAACCTTTAGTAACACAGTTGTGTCTTCCTGAATGGAGTATTTTTCTTGGGGCAGAATGAAACTCTGAGCTAGACAGGGACTCAGAAGGCTTATATTCCAGCAAAATTCAAGGAAGAAATTGGGCAAGTCACCACTTCTTGGGATCAGTATTCTCATTCATAGATTTGGGGTGACTTTAGGAGGGAGGAGTGATTGCTGGATTTTCTTATAGCCTGAAAAATAGATTATGCTAACAATTTATTAAGGAAATGAAATAAAGTGAAATTTCATCTTGTGTATAATAGAAATAACAACAGATAACGTCCAGAAATTGCCTGCCATAAAGCAATACCTTAGAAAAAATGTGCAATATACAGAAAAAAATAAGAAAAGTTGGTTCTGCAAATGTTGACTGAGAAAGAACCTGGAGTCATAATGGATCAAAAGTTTAAATGATTTAGCAATCTATTTTAGCACAACACTTCAAGTTAGAACATTATTTTTTCCCCTCTACCTATTGTTCATCATAGAATTGCAGAATCAGAAGGTGTTTTAGTAGGGATAATCTATAATTTTAATTTTCTAGCTGGGTGGATTTTAGAAGGAGAGTTTTTAGGTATTATTTTTACTATAAAATAATTTTTTAAAAAACTATAATAACATCAGATTGTGGATTGTCTGTTTTCATTTTGCCTTCTGACTAACACACACCTGATACGGTCACAATGGATATGGCAGTGCAGGTCCTAAGTGAGAGTAATGTCTGCACCCCAGGAGAGAAGAGCCATACATCCTCAACAGGCTCCTAGAAAATCGACGCCCCTTCTCAGTCTGACCATAAAAGTGTCCTGGGGAAGAGATGTTTGGCAATTTTCATAATGCTGTTCAAATACCATTCTGAAAGAAACCAGAAGAGAAGAGCTCCTCTGAGGTTAAAAAAAAATTACAATGCTTAATAATATACATATATATATATATATATATTTTTAGTGAGTAAGTGTTGATGAAGAAGATGGCTTATGGATTATTCATACTTTTCCCCTTTGAAAGGTAAAATGATTTCAATAGTCAAGGTTATGAAAATATATATGCATACATAATATGTATGTAAGGAATCACCGCAAAGCTGTGATTTCAAGAGGCTGAGATGCCTTCATTGCTTAGTGATGAGGAAATTGTAGAGCCAAAAAAAAAAAAAAAAAAGGCAAATTATTCCACCACTGAAGGCAAGGCTACCAAAGAGTTTAGAGGGACAGTGAAAGACTTTAGGATATCCGTATTTTAAACATGATGATAAGCAAATTATTAACTTACTGAAACAACATGCAAGCTCTTTCCTCTGTTACTTTCTCTAAGTTAAATTATTCCTTGAAAAAAGTTTACAAAAGATTCTAAGTTGACAGTCAAGGAATGGTGGGGTGAGCTAAGGCGGTGGAGTGTTCCACTTGGGGCCCAAGAACTCCAGGGATATGTATGGCACACACGAGAATGCTCAACATAGAAAGGTGAAGTTGTGACTGACACAGTGAGGGCAAACGCAGCAAAGAAACATCATCTGTGAGAGGCGTAAAATTCTTCTCTGAGCTTAAGGAAGCAGCGCTACATCATCCAAAAGAATTCCCACAGTCTAAAGTCCTGCTGAAATTGAGATAATAGTCGAGGATTTATTCTCAGCTCTGTATGGATAAAGCTCTGTTTGCTTTTTCTTTGCTGTGTAACAGCAAGACCCAGTACAATTATGAAAAAGGGAACACGCATATTGTGAAAAGAAAGAAGGCCAAAAGGAAAATAATTTAAAGGGCATTATTACAAAAAAGAGGAGGGAGAGATATGAAAAATATTAAAATACAGCATAAAAATAAGACTTGAGAACGTGTTAATTTTAATGTGAACAGGTAGAAAAATAGGTCCTGTCCATAGAATATCGATTTTGCCCTTATTAGTTTTTACTTCTCTTCTGAAGTTTGAAAAAAAAATCTGTATTCACAATAATAAGGATGGTCAGGTATGATAGATTATTTGTTCAAATTTCTTCTACCCCAGTACGATTACTATTAGACAGCAAGACCCCTGTCATATCTTCATGGAGGTGGGTCAACTGTACTTCCATGTGACTTAATTTGAACAAGCAGGTGTTTCAGGTTTGACATGAACAGAGGTGTGAAATGTGTTTCTGCAGCTGGGCTTACCACCTTACATTCTGCAGGGACCTCCTAAAGAAGATCCCTGGTGGTTACTGGCACCAGAGTACAGAAAAGTCATGGTGTAGACCTGATTCGGGTTGGAGCCCAGTCCAACTAAGCCCTGCACAGATGAACCAAACCCCAGCTGACCCACAGGCACATGAGCAAGAAACTAAACCTTATTGTCGTCTGCCACTGAGATTGGGAGATTATTACAGATCAAAACCTGGGATCTATTATACATCTGGTGGTAAGGGTTGAACTGAGAGCGCCAAAAAAGACATATTCAAATCCCAACCCGCAGTTCTGGGAATGGGACTTCCTTAGCAAAGTCTTTGAAGATGCCACTAGTTAAAATGAGATCAATCTAGATTAGGGGGGCGCCTAATCCGATATGATTAGAAAAGAGATTGGGACACACAGGACAGAGGGGAGAAGGTGTTATGATGATGGAGGCAGAGATTGAGGGGCTGCAGCTGCAAGCCAAGGAGGCCAAGTGTTGCCAGTAAACCTCCAGAGGCTGGAAGAGGCAAGGAAGGACCTTCCCCCAGATCCTGCAGAGGCAGCGTGGGCCTGCCGACACCTTGATTTTGCACTTCTAGCCTCCAAAACGGTGGGACGATCAATGCATTTCATTGATTTAAACCACTCAGCTTGCGGTTCTTTGCAACAGCAGTCTTAGGAAGCTAAGACATGTGGTTTGACCAGGAAGTTTCAGTGTCTTCCTCTTGTCCAGATAATTAATTTCTCATAGTGCCTCCTTTCTCTCCCAGATGGTTACTGATTCGTTAGATAAATTATATGATCACCCTAATAAGAACTGATGTTTAGCTTCATTAGACCATTTTCCACCCAAGATTTTCATATGCAGGTTATCTTTGAATCTTGCTTCTCTTCCTTATAATTCCTGCTATACCTAAAGACACAGCTGTCCCCACTCTAGTCTTTCAGCGCCCTGCCCAATGCCTTCCAAGAGGCAACCCAATAAAAGGGCTGCATGCCCCTATCTAAATCAATCAATGCCCTAAGCTCTAGACCCTCCTCCAATGCTTCCCTAATGAAACGACCTTCCTTTCTGAGCGCATTAATCTCTGCACAAACTTTCAGCTTACATCTCATTTCTCTTTTTTTTTTTTTCATACATGTAACACAAAATTTCCCAATTTTTACTGTTTCCTTTCTCATTCTTGATGCCAGCAGTTCCAGGTACAGTGGTCAATAAAAGCTTATTAATTATCTGGGCAATGTAACATTTGCTCTTGCCATCCAGCCTGCCATTTTTCATGTCTTTTATGAGAAGGTAATCACTCTTCTCTTGATTTTCTACTTCACAAAGGGATACTCTCTAAGTATAACCAAGTAGAGATATTTTACTTTGTATAAATATGATCAATAAAACAATATGAACAAAATGATGATTTTATAATTGATCTATTATTGCTTTAATTAATATGTTTTGAACAACTAAAAACACCTGTGTTCATTCAAAATTTTGAAGATTATTATTAATTAGGACATAAATCTAATGAAGGATAGTTTATTCTAATCTCTATAAAAATAAGAAAAGGTAAGTAAGTACATATTATATTGAAATAAATAGCATGTTTTCTAAACTTATTTTAGATTGGCATGAGGTAATTTCTATGAATTGTGGAGCTTTCTCTGTATTGTTTTCAGAAAATCTGATATAGTAAAGTATAAAATTATAAAGTAAATATACATCTATGATCTGTAGGGTATAATAGACAATAAGTTAAAAGCGTCTTGCCAGTAGATGTACATGAATTTTGTCTGGAGACGATGCAGTGAATTTTCTCTCTTCTAGTAAAAGAATTCCACTATACATTTATTAACAAATTCAGTTCAGCATTCAAGATCACCTATGAATCTGCCTGCTCTTTGGAGTATCCTTTGTACAGGTTTGAACAACTTTCAGTTACTGCCATTAATTATTGAGCTGAATAAAATCTCTCATATGTTATATTTCATATTTGTATGAGCATCATGATTTTACACATTTTTTGAAGGTAATCTTAACACTTTTGGAGATCATCCATCCAGATAGCCAATAAAATCTCTGAGCAAGCCATGGGAAACAGGAGACCACGTACGTTTTTCCTTGACTTTCAAAGTGAATTTCAAGAGGCAAGAGAATTTCTCTCTGCTCCTCTAGTTATGTTTCCGCTTGACTGATTCAGTACATTCTTTTTGTTTCTGGTTCACAAATGGTCAGGAAGTATTTCTCATTGTTGGCAACAATGATTAGGAATTTGGTTTTAGAGTGTGATCCTTGGTGATTTTGACAGCTGGTTGGAAGAGATGCATCTTTTCTATCATCTGACTTTGTTTATTGGTTTGTTTGTCCATTTTGACCACAAATCTATTGTGAATTTTGTACCCAATGGGAAAGACATTTCTTTGGTACCTGGGCCAGTGAGTTTTGTTATTTCAATGTTTACTCTTTTGTTTTTCTTTATTTTGGTAAGCTTTATCCTGGTAAGATCTCTATAAGATAAAATTTCCTATTCTAACCAAGTATAAAATTCAGTGCTATTAATTACATTCACAATACTGTGCTCCCATCACCATCATCCATTACCAAAAGATTACCCCAAACAAAAAATCTATACCATTTAGGGACTTACTCTTCATTCTTCACTCCCCTACCCCTAGTAACCTGTAATCTTTTTGTTTCTATTAATTTGCACATTCCAGCTGTTTCATAAAAATGAAGACATACTATAGCTGTCCTTTTTTGTCTGGCTTATTTCACTCAACATGATGTCTTCATGGTTCATCCATGTTGTAGTATGTGTGAGAACCTTGTTCCTTTTTATGGCTGAATAATATTTCATTGTATGCATATACCACTTTTTTTTTTTTATCCAATCATCTGTTGATAGACCCTTGAGTTGTTGCCACCTTTTGGCTATGTGGAAAATGCTGCAATGAACATCGATGTGCAAATGTGCTTGAGTTTGTTTTCAATTCATTTGGGTGTAAACCTAGAAGTGGAATTGCTGGGTCATATGGTAATTCTATGTTTAACTTTCTATTTTCCATAGCAGCTCCACCATTTTACATTCCCATCAACAAGAGGGAGGGTTCTTATTTCTCCTCTATGTTTACTTTTTACATAAATTTGGAGTTTTGACATAAAGCTCTCTAGCAGCCTGTGCAATTATCTGTTGGCCTTGCAGAAAGGCCTTTACTTCCAGTGTGAAAGGGTGAAATGTCTCCCTATCTCCAGAGAGTATGAATGAATTAAATTACAATATCCCCTAAAATAAAGCCACTCTATTCTGATTACCTTATAAAGATAAATAAGTGTTTATACAACTCAAAATGATTTGAATATACAAATCAAAATTCCTATCATTGACAGAAAATAAGGAAATTAATCTTCTAACTCTTTGTGGTAGATTTTTAAGCATCTGACAAAAATTCTTAGAAACCTCTAAGTCAGAAATATTTTTAAAATCCAAGTTACACAATTAAAGGAAATCTTTGGCACATGAGACAAGTTTAATAATTTTGGTGCAGAAATTTAGCTGCCTTTATTACTGCTAAGTATCAAGCAAGCATGCACTTCATTTCAATGGGTTTCTGTTTTCTAAGCTTATATAAGTCACTGTTCAAATAAACTAACATTACCCGTAAATAATGTTTAAGATTATGTTTGTGCTTATTGAATCATTACTCTGACAAACTTTTGATATCAACACTAGGTAGGGTTTTTATAGGATAACAGTTTGAAGATAATTTCCAAAATCTTTAAGGTAATTTAGAACTAGACTGATATTAAAGTGAGTTACTTAATGGATAACCATATACTAAGAGAATTTCTAAATAGCATGGAAAGAATACTGAAACATTCCTTACTGTGATGGCTGGGCTAATGAGTCAATTTGGCCCAGTAACTGCCCAGTTGTTTGATCGAGCAAGCCCTGGGCTAATTGTAATACAAGAATATTTGTGGGCTTCAATCATCGGTGACTTTACAGCATAGATGGCTGATTACATCTGCATCAACCAGGGAGACTGCCTTCAGGTCAGCAATGGGCGACCTTTTATCCAATTGGATGAATGCCTTAGAAGGGGAAGCGATATCAGGATTGAGAGGGAATTTCCCAGCTTGTCTTTGGACAGCCAATATCTCCTGGAAACTCATCAAGGACCTTCATTTGACTTTCAGCGGAGCCCATGGTTTGCAGCCTACCTGTGGAACCTGGATTTGTGCATCCCCAACGGTCACATGAGAGAATCTTATAAAATCCATACTATTGACAGATATCTCCTTTTGATTCTGTTTCCTTAGAGAACCCTGACTAATACACTGACCAAAAGTTTTAGTTTTTATACTTTTCCTTATTATTTTTACATGTCATAGAGAGGATAAATCTTTGGGTCATGTTAATCATCATGTTTATTTTTGTCACTTCAAAAGGGTATAAAAACGTACGACTGTAAAAATTATGTAATGCATGTACATAAGTTTTGCTGCTTTGCTAAAATGGTTGTATATGATGGACAATTCTCAATTGTCTATCTCCCAAACATCTACATGAAATAGAAGTTAAAAAATATGGTTAATATACATGGTTGTAACTATAGTAAGAACAACAGTGTCAGAAAAATGTACTTCGTGTTTTTACTAAAAAGACTAACTTTTTAAATAAAGCATCAGCTCCCAACCATTTGGTCCCTAACTCCCTTTAGATTCCTAAAAATTATTGAGGCTTCTAAAGTTGCTTTGTTTGTGTAGTTTATAATGTGGATGATATATATTGCTATGTACAATTCTGAAAATTAAAACAGGAAATTTTAAAATATTTATTGATATATTAGAAAATAGTGATGAACACATTGGGTATTAACATAATGTGTTTTGAAACAAAATATTTTATGGAAAAAAAAAAAGCACTCCTTACCATTTTGCAAATATCAAATATCATGAATGTATGGCTTACATTTGTAGGGTTTTCAATTCTGCTTCTGCTTTTACTCTATTGTGAAATCCTAAATCACTGAAGCCTCGGAAAAACTCTGTTATCTTATTATCACTATGAAAAAACTTTAGCTTAGTAGATCCCTGGAAAGCAGTTCAGGGACCACAGTGTGAATGAAAGTAAATTGTTGGTCCCACAATGTCAAAGCACACAATCAAGGCTCACACTTGGAAAGTGAATTTTTTTTGCTTTGATTTACAACTGGATCTAAAAAGAAACAAGTTATGTTAAAATTTTAGCAAGGTTTACTCAGTTTTGATGGGTTACTGATTCAACTGTTTGCCCAAAGTATGAAAGCAAATTCTTTGCCTTCAGTCCAATCTGCCTACATAGCATCTTATCCCAATAATTTTCTGTGCTTTGGTAGGACTTTAATACGCCCTAAATTGTGAAAGAAAAATGGTAGTGTCTCATCACGTTTTAAGGGCTAAGAGTCTTTAAAATGGCTTTACCTTCTATGTTTGTATTTTAAATGTTCGTTGTCACTTTGAGAAAGTATCTTTTCCCAGCTTCTATAGATAATCCTATCTTGACCTAGTCATTAAACGTTCTCTGACAACACTTTAGATTTTGCCTGCTCAAAACTGGATTCCAAATGTAGAAAAAGAAAATAAAAATGTTCAGGATCTTTTTTTTATGCCCAAAGTTATCACTGAGGGACCCCAAAGAGCCCTGGAGAAATCACCAAGGTTTGTTCTTTACTTTATAAATAAGAGAGATGGTGGAGGTAATTATGAGGTCTGTATAATGTGTTACTACTGTAAGGGTTGCAAAGAATAGACTGTGAGATCAGAAGACACAATGAGCTATGCCTAGGTTAAGTGTGTATAGGTAAAACGTTAAAAACATAATTATTTCCAAAATTGTATGCTCCCTGAGAAGTCTCTGGAGATTTCTAAGTGATCTCTCGGTGGACAACAGGTTCTTACCGTTAAGGGAAAACCAGACACAAACTCTCAGATAAGGAAGGATTTCACTCTCTTTCATTCTGATATAAGTTACAGAAATAACTTGACTGCCATTAAGTCTTTGCTAGCCAAAGGCAGTAAAGGTAGTTTAGGATTTACCTTCATGATGTCCTGAAGGCTCAGCTGTAAAACAGAGATGACAGCTTGTGAAGAAGGAGAAGGAGCATCTTAGGGCTTTCTGGGAAAGGTCAATACCAGATCCTTTAAACTATCATCATTTCAAATTCTACATATTTGGGTACAGGCTTATGAGATGACAATGTTTAGATAACTGCCAGCTATTTCAATGGACTGAATCTGGATTTTCAGGAATGTTTTTAATGAAATCAGACTTTTAATTCAAGATGCAACAGAACAAGAATTAATTACACAGGACTGAATGAACAGACGAAGGAAAATTCATTTGTTTGCGATATTGTTGATGTTGTTGGAATATTCTTTTTCCTGGGTGTATGACAAAGTCCTTTCTTTTCTTACACTTTCTGTTATTACTCACACACAAAAATATGCAGTAGACTCTGCTTTTCTATACTAAGATGAAAATATTTTAAATTAATCTCATTTTTGCTGATATACCTCAGAAGTCAGGCATTCTTACTGCTTCCTTACATTTCATAGCAACACAACTGTTTGTATAAATTCAATAAAAAGCCATCCTCCTTTTTATATAATGGACAAATGAATTGTATAGGCAAAGCTGGAAAGTCATATTTGAGAATTATTCTTATTTTGGGGGTGGAGGGTGGGAATAAAAGGCTTTTTAAATTGAGAATGTGAACAAAAGGAAAAGAACATGGCAAATAAAAGCATTATTTTCCCAACTTTAATTTCACAGCCATGCTCCCATAATTTAGGTTCTCTAAGAGTGGGCATTTCTCTTCAGAAATTTTCAAAACTGTTTATTATGATTATTGTGAAATTCATATAAAATCAAATATTTTAAAGGGTACAATTCAGTGGTTTTTAGTACATTCACAATGTTGTCCAGCCATCACCTCTGTCTAGTTTTTAACGTATTTTCATTACCAAGATGCCACTGATTTTTAAACGGGGCTCACTCCCTAAGCCGTGGGATAGTGGCAGGCGCCATTCAACACATTGCTCCTGAGGTGTAGCTCTAGAATGCTGGCACCGGGAGTGTGACGCAGCACAAGGGACAGAAGAAAGCCTGGACCTTGCTCTTCCAGGCTCAGGGCTGTAGGGTCTCAGCTCTACCCCCTTAAATTAACAAATACTAAGCCTTTATCATCAGTCTTATTGTCTGGCATAGTTGTTTAGGAAGCTTCAGAGTAAAGGCAAATGATAACAAATTGTTAAACTGAGAGCAGACAGATAACCTAGAGCCAGGCTTGTGCAAATTACATCTGTGTCTTGCCACAGCACGACAAGACCTCTAAGGAGGCCTGTTCAACATTTTTGCTGAATTGGTGGATTTTTTGTGTTTGTGCACAAATGTTTATAGTAGCTCTATTTATAACGCCCCCAAATTTGAAACAACTCAAAGTCCATCATTAGACGAATGAATAAGCAAATTTGATATATCTATCCAAAGGTATCCTCCTAAACAATGAAAAGGAATGGGCTTTCAATACACAAAATAATACACAAAATATGTGTATCTCAGACTTATTACGCTGAAATAAAGAGCACAGAAGATAAAAATATATAATGTATAAAATATCCTAAAGAGTATGGATTTTTTCCTATAAGACAATGGGAAGCTAATGAAGGATATTAAACAGGGAGAAAAAGATTGATCTTTAATTTAGAAACTTAGTGAAAGATGTGTGAATAAGAGATTTGAGAGTGGCGAAACTAGAGAGGAGACCCATAAGAAGGTTCTTTAGCTTTTTTTGGACAATTTTTTTATTGTATTTTGTTTTTAAGCTACATAGATCACAAAAAATGTTACATTAAAAAATATGAGGTTCCCATATACCCCACAACCCTCCACCACTGAGAATTATTCTTATTAAAGCAGTCTGATAAATTCACTCTAAAGCACAGTTGTTGACTTTATATGCCTACACAGCACTATTGGGATAACTGGCCTATTAAATGGCTTACCAAGACCCAGCCTTACAGGTGTAAGGAAGGTGAACTTTTGGCACACTTGGAACCTTAGCAAATTTGGAGGACTTCAAAAAAGAGGAATTCACCCTAATTTAGAAGTTGTGCAGAAAAAACCTGGTGGGGAGAGAATCTTTCTTTTTTTTCAATATATTTTTTAATTAAAAAAAGAAGATATTTAGATTGCATAACTGTTACATAAAAATACAGAGCATTCCCATATGCCTCGTTCCCTACACCCCCCACATTTTCCGGTGTTAACAACATCCTTCATGAGTGTGGTACATTCATTGCAATTGATGAACACAGTTGGAGCATTGCCACTAAGCATGGATTATAGTTTACACTGTAATTTACACTCTCTCCCACACATTTTGGTAGGTTATGGCAAGAGATGTAACGGCCTGTATCTGTCATTGTAATGTCACTCAAGACAATTTCTAAGTCCCGAAAATGCGGGAGAGAATCTTGAGCCTGGTTTTCTAGCGAGAAGATAGGAAATAAGAGAGGTTTTAAAAATCCAATCTGAAATTCCTTATGAAAACTTTCAGACAGAGGTCTAGACCACTCTGGTTCTAGATGTGCAGAGTCAAGGAGGCCTGTCTATTAACTTCACCTTATCACACCTGGTGAATAACCAGGACGAACTGAAGCAGGCCAGTCCTTTATGTGATATGATCTCAAAGGATAATTTTTGAGATTATTATGATCATAAATTATTGGAAACATACAAGAAAATTTGTGAAAAACTTTGACAAAAAAAAAAAGATTACCAGGTGTCAAGGAATGCTGAGTCTGCCTAGCACACTCTTTCGAGTTATCTGATTCTATAGTGGACTAAGCCATTCTTTGTGTTTAAGTCATTGCATAGCTTTGAAAGAAGAGGTGCAAGTGTTTTTTTTTGTCTATAGAGACACAAACTGATTTTGCCGTGTAGCAATGCGATTGGTCTCTTCTTCCCCACAAAGTTTTATTTTAAATTACTATCAAATACATTTTTATATTCCTAATTGTGTATATATGTGACCCCTCTTTGGAGTCTCCTTTCAGCTGGTTTTTAACATCTTACCAGTTCCCTTAATAATTTAATAAGTTACAAAAATCTTTGACGTGTTTATTTTTATTTATATGAGAAGAATTATTTCTGCTTTTTAAAAATTATATTTTTAACAAGTCAAAGCAGTCAGTAGCTGGAGATTGTTCTTGATTTTAAAAATGACTAAATAGGAATATCAGCCAACTTTAATCCAGGATTGCTATTAAAAACAACTTGGGGATAAATGGGAAATTTTAATATGAACTATACGTTAGATAGAATAAATAAATGAACTGTTAATTTCCTTAGGGATGAAAATGGTATTATGTAACAGAATAAAATGGGGTTCTTCTTAGGCAATGAATGCTGAAGTATTTAGGAGTCAAATATCACAATATCTGCAAATTACTTCCAGATGATTCAGCAAAAGAAAAGTGTGTGTGTGCCTGTATGCACAAAGGAAAGGGACAGAAAGATACACCAATTGATACAAAATATTAATAGTTTGTGGATCTAGGTGAAGGGTCCATGACTGATCCAGTGTTCTTTCAACTTTTCTTTAGAATTTAAATATTTCAAAATAAAAAGTTGGGTCAAAATACTTGAAAGGAAATTTGCTTTATTTGAAAAGTATTAGGGACTGACAAAGTTTTAGAATCAAAGAATGCTACAGCTAAAGGAACCCTAGGCTTTGACAACATATGTTGTTTTTGTTCCTCAGATACTCGGCCAGTTTAAAGATCCTAGGCCCCTTTGTTCCAGAGACCTCCACAGAGGCCTGATGAATTCAGTTCCTTCACATAACTTAGCTGCCGTCTCAGACCCATAATAAGAGGAGCCAAGGAAGTGACTGTTCCAAAATTGGAATGTCTATGTTGCATGAGGGAAAAGCAGAACATAAATTGATGTCTCCTAAGTGTGTGTGTTCTATAGTGCAGCGGCCACAATATCCTTGAATCTGAAGGACTAACAGTAGCATCTTATTTTGATTTTCCTCTTCCCCCAAAATATTGGTAAAGTAATCCATCCACTGCTACTTTGGTAAGTCACACAATATTACTGCTAACAGGTGGAACTGGAGGAGGTCACTGATTATCTAGATAGAGAGGTTGAAGGACATGAGAATAAAGAGAGAGGACATGGAGGAAAGGTTTGAGAAAATAGGCAAACATGCAGTTTTGCCTTGTAGATTTCTAAGGCGATGTCAAGAGTGGAGCAAAGGGGTGGTCCAATGTTTTAGTTAAAACTTTTTGTTTATAAAATATTATCTTCACTAAGGCATAAGAGGGCGCCAATATGAATAGAGAAGAAAACTTAAGATGTATTCCAATAAATCCCAGAAAACTGGACATATGGCATATTTTCTTTTTACAGTATATCTGCAGGGACCTCAGGTAAAGGTAGAGTATTTTCCTGCCGCTTTCAACAACAACAAAAAGTCATTTGAACTAAAGAAGACATTTAAAATTACTCCACTAAGCAAGGTTTTGCTTTTAGGTGCTTCCTTTTTGTTCCCATTCACATCTAGTGCATGACATTTGAATTGCAAATTGTTCTCACTGCAGTTTGTGGAAATGGAAAAACTCAAGATTTGATCGAGAGATATGAACACCTTTATGGAAACTAAGCAAATGAGAGAAGACTGCTGATATAATTTATTTGGAAACAGTAAGGCTGAAAACACAATCTAAAATGACAGGAAAATTTCTATTAGATGCTGTAATAAAAAATACACCATACTTGCTTTTAAAAGTAGCAAGAACAAAAAAAGGTGGGGTATCCACCAGGATGTATTTTGAGACAAAAGTTTAAATTCAGCATTTGCAAGAATGGTGATTAGTGAGGTCCTTGTTCTTACTAAAACACAGGCAGGAAAGATAAGTCTTTGTTCTTCACTGGGCTACATATGGTGCTTTTTGCCAAAGAAGTACTACTTAACTTCTCGAATCAGCTAAAACACCATGGAACCTTTCTTTTCCATACCATCCTAAGGCAGAAAGAAAGTGCTTTAGTTTGGTTTTAAAATATTTTAGATTTAAAAATTCAATTGTAAACTTGAAGAGTTTTCATTAAAGCAGCTGTCCGTCAACCAATTATAAACCTGTTACACCTCTCCTGCTAATCTCTTGTCTACTTTATAAAGGTGCCTCAGGAGATAGAAAATGAATGGGTCAAATTGGAAAAAAAAGAAAACCCAAAAACACAAAATTAACAAACTGTTAATACCAAACTCCCTTTGCTGTCACTCATCAAATGTTACCGACATAATACGTGCCAAGCGATGTGTTAGTACAGAAGGAAAATGGCATTATTTAATTTATTTTCTTTCTATCAAGTTACTCTTTTGAGCAACTATCTTTTAGATATGAAAAATTACACATAGATAATGTATTTTGGAGAATATAGCAATTTAATGCTGTTTCACAAAGTACCATTTTATGCTTTTAGAGGGTTTTTCAGTAAGTAAAAGTAGAAAGCATGCCAGATTTCGGAGATTGCAGGGAAAATGGAAGTCATATTACTGTATTTTATCCTGTATTTTCCCACCAGGTTCTTGTAATCTATATTTTGATAAAATTTCAGGATACTGTCTCTAACACTCTGCAAATGGAGGCTTAAAGAATCAGATAACTTGACAAAGTCTTGGAGGAGGATTTTCCCAGAGTAATCTGCTGGGCTCACTCAAAGTCAGACCCTCAAGTCCACCCTCCACTCCAAGCCCAGCTCAGATCAGATGCTGAATACACAGCAGTTTCTGTTTTCCTCCTTGCTGGAGTTTTCTTTCTGTTTTATCTTCTTCTTGGGGCCTTTGTAGTGTCAGCATAATTAGGTTTATGATTTTTTTCTCTGTGCTTTCTATATACCTCTGCTACTATGCTTGACACTGTTTCCTGTCATTTGCCCTTGACCATGAGTTTCCCAAGAGTAGAGATCATCTGAATCTCTGTCCTCCACGGGACAAGGTCAGAGTCTGGGAAGAAGGCTATCACTGAACTCTTTAAATAAAAGGTGAAAGAATCCTTACAAAGCAAAGAGCAAAATGTCGTATGATTTATTTTCTGGCAGCTAGGAAGCCTATGTTTGAGAAAAAATAACCCTTTACTTAGGCAGACTTTGAGGAGTTAACTTTTCCTGGCTGACAGCAGCCTATTTAGTGCTATAGAGAACACAGCTGACATGTTGTATTTACAAATTTCAAAGGAAATCAGCTGTTTGCATTTATGTCTAGAGGAGAGTAGAGAAACATGTTTTAGTTTTGACCTTTTATACTCAAGTTACATACTGAGAAGATTCAATTGTTTGCACTGTCAGGGGTATACATTTAGAGTTCGAAACCACAACAGTGGAAAATATCAAGACTGATTTTAAACTATAGTGAAAATAAACAAACAAATAAATAAATAAAATATCGGATGCCTGTCACAAAGAATAGGGAGAAAGCCTCAGTTACGAAGGCCAATCAGCTGTTATTTTGCAAAATGGGACTCAGAAGTAATAGGCATCCTATTATTTACTCCCACAAATTAATATTTTGGGGGCTTGTTCTAACAAGCAGAAAAGAAATGGAGCTACCATCAAAGCCATGGAATATAGTTAGCTCAAGCACAGAACCCATGGCTTGAATAAGTCAAAGATATCTAGATGTCAAATAATTAGGGAATAAAATGAAATTACACCTCCATTCACCTGAAATTCTTCTCTGCTCTTAGAATAAGACACAGGGATAGGACTTTAGACACTATGGACCCTGATGGATGAAGTATCAAAATTCAGGTTCAAAGCTCAAACATCAAAGAACACTAACTTCAAACTAGAAACCTTAGAGACCAGTAAAATGAGAATGACACAATATTGTTGTAGAATTTGAGAGAAGTTCAATTACTTGAGTATAGAGAGGCCAGGACTCAGGAATGATTACGGCCGGCCGGACTCGGGAAATTTCTGTTTGAATCCCGAGCCCCAAACAAGATTTTTTTAGTCCCTTTTATACAGAGAAGAAAGGCCAAATGGTCATTTTGTTTCATTTCTCAATAGGCTTGAATTAGCATATATTTCCACGTCTTAGTAAGCTTTTAGCATGGACCTCAGGCATTCGATAAGCTTTTAGCATATTTGCTTTGCATTTCCCCTGAATACTTAAAGTTTATAGACCTTGCATTGTTAAACTGTCTCCTGCTCACCAAGGGCAGGACTGCAACCTTTCATCATCCCACACCCACAAGTCACAGTTTAGGTTATCTCTGAAGAGACAAAGAGCCTGCCACCCATAGCCCACATCAATATGACTTGCCCAGGTTCTCAGTTAGTAAAAGCTGTGGTTCACTCATAAAAGAAAACGGGCATAAGAATAAACTTTCACAGCAATATCACACATGTAGGTGTGCAATATAATATTGCCATGTGGTACACAGCTAAAGAGTTGACAATGGAACAAATGAGTAGGAACCATCCAGAAAAATCAAGTTTCCTTTTCCTTCTGAAGAGTGACAAAATCCTCAGTTCACCTAGTATATGTTTTCACAACTGGTTCTCTGGAGGAGAAAAAACCTCATTAGTAGCATTTGCTGATTTCTATGGTGTAAAGACTCCTAAAATGGCCAATTTCAAGATACCAACCTAAAGTCACTGAACCTAGAGTAGGAAAGACATGCTCAGTAGCACACCATTACGTAGCATTTCTACCAGATGGCTCCATGGATGTAAGTTACCTCCAGAACACAGACAATGGTAAAATGTAATAAACTGTTCTCTAAATAATGAGTTTATTACCTTTGCTTTTAATATGATTTATGAGAGTACACATGATTTGATCTTTTAAGTTGTGTTTAAAAACTGTCTCACAAAATTCTGGAAAATTTAACAATCAGTTCTTGCTAGTGTTGGGGATATAAAATTGAAAACAAAATCTTTTCCCAACCCAGGAAACCTCTCCACAAAGGTGGAGGAGAAAGACAAATTATTTTATTATTGAATGAGCATCAAGCCAGAATGTGTACCACAACAGGTAATTGATGAAAGAGATGGCAGAGAGAAAGAAATCTCCCCCTTTTCCATAACCAAGCAGGTATATCAATTACATACAGGTTCTCAAGATAAACAAAAACTATTCTTCATGTAAGAGGATTTACACATATGTGTGAAACATAGTCCATCTTAAATTTACCGGATAATTGGTATGGTCCTTGTGTTTGATAATTACCTCTATGCAAAGCAATGTACCTCTTCTCATATCTCGATGATGAGTAAATAGTTCCAAGTTAGAGCCAGAGGCCTAAAATATACCCCCATGGAGATGGGGACAAAAGGGACATAACCCTGATGTTTACTTTCCAAGCAGTTGCTCCCAAGTCCTAGAGAAAACCACTCCTGGGTTGAAGGCTGGCTAAAGGCTTATTTAGCTTCTAAGAAGATTTAAATACATGTCAAAGGGGTCGGGAAAGATGTATAATGACATTTTTCTAAAGACCAAGAAAAAGCAGGCAGAGGTAGACTGTTTCCCTTTTTGCACCAGGAAATTTGTATATATATTTTTCTTCTTTTTTGATCTATTTTTACCCTTATACTAGCTAGTAAGCTCCAGCATACCTTGCTCCACACCTCTGCTAGCTTTCCTATCTTTGCTTTATCCTTTCCCAAACAATAATGAGATGAAGGCCTGGCTTCTCATTTAAAGAAGAAACACACATGCTAACATCACCACCATTATCATCATGATCAACATCAGCAACAAAAGAATTCAGGAGGACCTGGCTACCCACTGCCTGTGCAGTCAAAACATGAGCCACTCCCCTCTCCACTTCCTGATCCTACATGAAATCGCCAGCTCCTCACCGTATTTCTGAATTCCTTCCTGAGGGATGAGGAATCCTTCCTAATGCATTTCCTGCCAGTGTACATTTGGATTCCTTCAAAGATCAATATGCAGATTTCACGTTGAGCTGACTCAGTGTCCTCTTCTTCCTTGGCATGAGCCATTACCCAGGTTTCGGGAACACAGAACTGCAAGTACTAGCCCTTTTCCTCATTCGTAGTATGTCTGTATCTACAATCCAGGTATTCACTGGCACTATATCATTAATAAATTATGATATAGCACATATGGCTTCCTAAAAGAACACGCATTTCATTTTAAAGCAAGGATAGCCATTAGAAAAGCTGCCTGAAACTTAACTAAAGGTTACTAGAATGTTCTCTTTGAAGAAGAGCAATAGTCTTCTATTTGGTTTTCTTTCTCCTATTCTTCTGACTCTCTGCATTGCCAGAAAGCAAACTGATCTTCATAAAGCGTGGCCAAGAAAGTAACATTCACACTGCTTCGAAACCTTCAATAGCTGACATCACTCATCAAATAATCTACGTATATTGGATATCAAAGCCCTCTACAATTTGACATTAACCTATCTTCCCATTTATCCTCAACGTCTCTCCAACTAAATCAGGTTCCAGATAAATCAGGTCGCCTAAAATTTCATGTGTTTCCTGTTTCCACATCTTTGCTCATACTTACCACAACTTACGATGTTCTTCAATCCGTGACCACCTTTTGATGTCCAGCTAGATTTCAAGGTCCAGGTCAAGTGCCATATCCATCTTTGAAGCCTTCCTGGGTCTACTCAGCTAAAACTGATAACTTCCCTCATTTGTAGTATCAGAGAAATAGGTTTACGTTCACAGTATTTGTCACTCCTTAGATTTTAAGCTCCCTGAGGGAAAAGAGTTTTCTCTTACAATTTTTGTACCTCCCACTACTTGGCAAACTACCTAGTATATAGTAAGAACTCTAGAAGTATTTTTGAAATTTTCTCTACGTTTTTCATCCTGTAATTGATAATAAATCCCTTAGGGTAAAGAACTTACCTTTTACACTACAAAGGATTCAATTAGTACTTGCTCAATAAATATTTTATTTAAATGAACAGATGTATAATTTTAAGTATTGTCTATCTGAGGGACTTCAGAATATGCTCAGCATTTCAATAAAGGGCAGTCAGCCACTTAGTGGAAACAGCATATCTTTTGAAGCCTGAAATGGCTTGAAATGATGAAGACTCTTATTGACACATTCTTAAATATTTTTTACTTATTTGCCTAGATGGGCTATTGGCATGGTGAAAAGTTGGTTTCACCCTGCCTTTACCAATACACACATGTGAACATTTAATATTAAAGAGGCAGAGCTAAGCCTGCCTGGAACCTAGAGAATTTTAAAAGGCACACATTAGGAGCACTAACGGTTACACTGATGGAGTTCAAGTGATTTATTCTCCATCTCCTGAAGGGCTGCCCCCAGTGAAAGCTGTCCATTCCTTGTTAGTTCCACCAAAATGCACACTAGGCAATTCAGATTTAGTTCTTTTTATGGCTGAGAAAATCTACTCCTAGAAATATATCTACAGAAATACTAGTAAGGTTTGTAAAAAATACATGTACATCATTCTCAATCACAGTATTATTTGGAGGAGGAAAAAAGCAAACAATCTCAATGTCAATAAAGAGAGGAAAGCTAAATAAATTACAGTACAACAGAACATCCTGCAACCCTTATAAAATGAGGTATGTCTACAAATCCTTGCTTATATGGCAGTCCATGATATATTATGAATTGTAAAAATCATGCTGTGAAAAAAATCCAAATGGCTGAATGCTATGTATGGTCCCAATTTTGTGAGAGTGATGCTTTGCCATATGGGCACTTAATCACTTTGATGGCCATGTGCCTATTCATAAATTAAGTGTGTACTTTTGTGTGAGTGTGCTCATACATCTGCATACATATGTGTGTGCACAAATGTTTATATTTAAGCTCCTATGTGAAAATATATAAAAGTGTATACAAACATGCACGTATTTTACATATATATATACTTTTTAATAAACATGGGCAAAAATATTTTGTAGAAGGAATCATGCACATTTTTAAACACTGGCCTCTTGGTATGGGTTAAAAGGAGGTAAGAGTGAACTTTAATTCCATGAAAAACATAAAATTAAAATGTAGGAATCCAAACACCAGGGTATTTATTTTGTGGCCTTGTCCCCATTTATTAATCAGCTTTGCAAGACACCTGAAGCCTTTTCCAAAAAACAGCCGATCTTCCTATTTGAGCTGATGGCTTTACTGTTACAAATGACATACAATATTTCCTGAAGGCTGGAATTCCTAACCTTTTTGTTCCTTTGCCAGTCAGGTGAAAAGCACGGACCCCTTACTAAGCCCACACTACACTGTGTATTATTTAATGAAAACACCACACCAGCACCAACTCGTCCCCGTAAGAATAATGCTTTTCTTAAATTTCAATTCAAGCTCAATTGCCCCTTCTTAAGAACCTGTGCCTTAAGGCAACTGTCTCTCATAGTCTCAGGGTGCAGCTTCTGCGGCCCATTCCTACCCTTTCTTCACACCCGTCTGGACCCCAGAGGCCCACAGTGAGCAGTGCTTGCCTCAAACCAAGTCCTGGCACCTCTTCCATGATCATCCCCTGGAAACAGTCACTATGAAATGCGACTTGCGAATGACACTAATAAAATTCTCTAGTACTCAGATGCCTGTCAGCAAGCCACATCCTGTATTCATATGTTAAATATGCAACTCTGACTTAGGAGAATAAAAGAAAGTTCACTTCTGTGAAACAGAGTTACAGCATGATTAATCAGTTTTCAAAGGGTATTTTTCATATCAAAAGATGAGCTACTGCAGAATTAGTCTTAAAATGAGTCCCTCAGAACATTTAAAATGTACTTTGATTTATAAATATTTGACTCACCCTAACATACTCAACAACACCTAAAAGGAGCTATGTCCAGCTTATCTTGGGTTGGAGTTTGAAACCAAACTGGAGAGACCTTCTCTTATGAACATCTCCCTAAAGCATATTTTGGACTGAGAACGTCAGATTTCTGTTTTCTTAGTGTGCATCTCGAGATGTAATTTCTACAACAGCTCTCACCAACTATTTTAGATCTTCATGCTGGACTCATTCATTCATTCTTTCAGCAGGTCTTTATTGAACACCTACTTCATGCTACTCTTGTACTGGGAGAAAGTCTGTGTCTGGGTCCCAGAGTAGGACGATGACAGTAGGGCAGATGGTGACATCAGCACGTTTGCATACAAGTGAACACCCCTGTAGAAGACATTCACAATGAGGCTGGTATGACAGCTCTAATCTTTCTGCTGGTCAGTTGGTATTGACCAAATTAACCTGTCAATTATCTGCCTAAGTTCTTATACAGCAAAGGCACGTGAAGCACTGTGTGAACCTGCCCCGGAAGTTCAACAAAGATTCCGCTCTCTAAAGAGGCAGGTTTAATGGCAAGATTGGAGGTAAGAAGACGATGAGGAGATGAATGTAAGACTTGGAGGGGAATCTGGATGTAACACTTTGGGTTCCAGGCTCCTGGACGAACAGAACTTGGGATGGAATTCAGCTGGATATTTTTTTTGTAGGACCGTCTGCACAATGCTAGGTAAAAGTTATGCTCTCTCCCCCTCCTAAAACACAAAGCTGGTCCTCTCCTGGTTTTAGAACTTCATTGACTCCTCAATAAACTAAGTGATAAAGAGCCAGTTCCTCAGGAGAACACACAGGCCCTTTATCAGTGGCTCCCTGTTAGAGGTCTGCAATAATTAACAAGCTATAGCTCAGTTCTCCCTGATAGGCACTGAGGAAAGGCTAACCCCCTACCCCATAAGCCTAATCATCTAAGGGCAGGGCACTTCCCCACAAGTTAAACAAAGAAACCACATAGAGACAGGCTAAAGGGAGATGGAGACCTTCACTACCTGTATATGAGAGGGAGAAGGAAACCTTCAGTACCTGAATATCAAAGGGAGATAAAGAAACCTTTTACTCCCTACAGATCAAAGAAACACCTGCTCCTCCAGCATTCCAAGAAAATCTAACTCCCTAACCTACTACCCTCCTGCCATACAAGGGAAAATTTTCACCTCCAGGGCTTCCTATTGGCCCCTGCACCTCACTCAGACCCTCGAACCCCTCCCAACTATCTTTTCCCTGCCTTGGAAAGTTCTATATAAATTCAAATCCCCTCCTTCCAGGAGTGGGCTGAAGTCTTTCTTCAGACACCCACCATGCTGGTAGGGGGGCTGAAGTCTGTTCTTCAAACCCCCTCTGCTGGGAGAGCTTCTCAATAAATTCTCTACCTGTGGTCATATCAGTCTCTGTGTTCCAGTGAATACCATTTTTCTCCAACACTCCCCAAATTCCTGTCTTATATTGCCTAATTCCACTAAAACAGTGAGGTAAACCACAGCTTACTATATTCCCCAGTATGGGCCAAGACAGATCCTCCCCTACATTTTGGAGCACTGTATCCCTTTCCTAGGAATGACCAGTCAAATTCTCTGCATGATAACATCCTACTGAGTCTTCAAAATGGCTCTAAGTCTTGAGCTTTTGGAGGGGAGTACACAGGACTGAGTGAAAAAGAGGACAAATACCTGGCTATACAGGTTAACTCAATTAGGTGAAATTACAGATGTTGATGCCAGGGCTTCCTGACCACAAAATTCTTTTGTAAAGCTTCCTCTCCTTAGGCAGTGTTGGTGTGGGCGAGAAGGGTTTGGGTGAGAACGAGCTTTACTGAGGAAGGGCCCACCATGTGCCATGGTCTTACAGCAAGAGGGAGCACAATATGATCAGAGAACTTGTAGAAGGCATCTGGGAAGCAGAGAGTAAGAGCACGCTAGCAGAGGTGGGTTCTAGTTAGGCTTTTGAGAAGTGTAACTATCTTTTTTTTTTTTTTTTAACATTAATGAACTGTGACTGATCAAGATCCATGTAATTTTCTGTGCATAACACAGAAAATAGGAACTGGCACAACCTCTACCAAAAAATGACTCTATTTTTTCAGTAGCTGTTTTCGTTTGCCTAAGGCTGCCAATGCCAAGTACTAGAAATGGGTTAGCTTTTATAAAATGGATTTATTTGGGTTAAGCTTATAGTTCTACAGCCATGAAATATCCAAATCAATGCACCACCAAAGTCAGCTACTGCTGATCCTGTTCTCTGGCCACATGGCAAATCAAGATGGCTGCCAGTTCTGCCCAAGTCTCTACACGCCTTCCCCTCAAGGCTCACCCTCTCTTGGAGCCCAGCTCCCGGAGCTCAGCTGTGAGCAACCAGGCATTGGGCTTGTCTTTGTTCAGGTCTCCTCTATTGACGTGGGCTATGGGTGGGAGGTTCTTTGTCTCTTTGGAGATAACCTTAACCTCAGCTGTCTGTCCTGACTTGTGGGTGTGGGAGGATGAGAAGCTGCAGTCCTGCCCTTGGTGTCCATGGCAACGACTCCAGTCCCAGGAAACAGTTTATCAATGCAAACTCTAAAAACTTTAAATATTCAGAGGAAATGCAAACCAAATGTGCTAAAAGCTTATCTAGAATGTATAAAGTCCATGCTAAAAGTTTACCTAGGATGTGGAAGATAGATGCTAATTCAAGCCTATTGAGAACTGAAACAAAAGAACCATTTGGCCTTTCCTCTCTGTATGAACGGGACTCAAAATTCTTGTTCGGGGCTCGGGATTGAAACAGAAAGCTCCCGAGTCCGGCCGGCTATCAATAAACCATTTTTCCTTCTCAAAATCATTCCTGAGTGCTGGCCTTTCTATACGCAGATAATTGAACCTCTCTCGAATTCTACAACATTCTTGGGGGCTCATCTGGGATTGCAAACGAAGGCCAGAGATGGTAGCATTTTGCTGCCCCTTCCAAATCCCCAAGGAAGCTGGGAGGACTTGGGTGAACCCCAAATCTGGGCACCCCTGGAAAAAATTTAATCCAGAAAAGATGTGGGCTCCACCAGAATCTTCCCAACAAAAATTGAAGGCAATGGAAGGTCTGAAGAGAAAGATTCTGGGAACAAAAAAGAACTCCGAACATGAAAGAAGTGAAGACTCCCCGGCGAGCACAGTCTGGAAAGCCATAGCTTTAATTGCTAGGAGGGAGAGGCTGATCACCTCCCAAGAGAACTCTAGGAGCCCCAGAAATTTGGGGGAAGCCATTCTCTCTAGGTCTGGAAAAAGGAGGAAAAGCGGGGAAAAGCCTGGTGTTTTGGGTTTGTCTAACTGCATGTTAGAATCCGGTACTGGTCTTACAACCACTGAAGGAGTGGAGGCTTGATTATAATAGGAAGGAATGTTTATAGGTTCAACTCCTAACGTCCTGGAAATTGGTCTGGATTTTTTAAAAACTTGGTTACAGGAAAATGGATTGGCTTTTCTAGTGAAGCTTGGTCTCGGTGTAAAGTTAAACAGTGAAAAAGGTCAGATGGGATCTTTTGTTATGGTGCTGAATTGCGAATGAATTGTCTTTATACCAGATGTTAAGGTTAAGTGTTCTCTCTAAGGTTTGTGATGGCTGCGGGGGCAGCCATGGTGGAAAAATGTATATATAGAACTTGTGGGTCAGATTAGTGACCTTTGCGCTTCTGTCTGTGTCAGCTTAATGCTGGTGTTGGAGTTGTGTGGTTATGTAAAGTGGTGGAATTTAATTGAGCTGGAACCCTCCCTTGCCATTGGCAAGGGGGTGAATTGATTATTGGGCAAAACTGAAGACTCTGGATGTTTGCAGAATCTGGATGTTTGAGCATGCTCTGCTGCCTCATCTCTGGTCTGCCCCTTTGCTGGGGCTTGGAGGCCATCTGTGTTTGTGCCACGCACCCGGATTTGTTGGGGCTGCCCCAGTCAGGGTGGCTGAGTCCCCGGGAGGGGTGCCGAATTTGAGTAAGTTCTATCTGCCCATTTTAGCAGAAAGCTGGAAAGGGGGGAGTGAATCCCTTTCCAGTGAATCCACACCTTCTATTCATAAGCCACATTCCTATTTGATTGTTGTGCACCCGACTGCCTGGAAGGGGGGAGGTAAAGGGGATGAAAAGCAGGATAAAAATAAATGCAGTAAAGTTCCCTCCCTAGGGGTTCTTTAGTTTTCCAAATCTCTTTCTCTGTAAGACTAAAGAAATACTTTAAAATGTTTTAAAACTGTAAAGTTGTCTAAAGAAAGGAGGCTATTGCTTGAAACAATAAACCTCTAATCACTTGATAGCCTTTTCAATGGTCTGGCTCAGAACTTCAGGGTTGTGAGACTACAGAGGAAAAATTTTAAAAAAGGAATAAAATGCCACTTTGAAATCTGTTTGGCTTTTGTCAGTTGCCGGCGCCTAAGAATTCATGGTAAAAAGGTAAAAATGTAGTTTAAAATGAATCTTTAAATGCCAATAGCCTCTTGCTGTTGAATTAAATGCATAACTTGCAGATGAAAATTTGTTCCATTACTAAGGCAGAACTTCACAGAATTGTTACTAATAAAATTCTTGTAGCTTAATTAATAAAAGTATCCAATTCACCTTAAGGTTAAAACTTAATGAAAACTGTAAGAGTTAAGATAATTTATAGATGCATTTATATTACAACACAGCAGAAAAATAACTAAAATTATAACTGAGTGGATTTTGCCTGAAACTATTATTGTAAGTGTAAATTCTAACTAACCTTGCCTTCATTTATGGTTACTTCAAGCCTAGCCGCACCCCTTCCTATGCCTTTGCCAATGGTTATTTCATGACAGCTTCTGCCCTATAGTCCAGGGAAAGGCGTACTTTGGGACATCCCTCTCTCCTGTCCTCCTGCTAATAGTAACCCTGCTTTCTCTCATGAATCCAAGTGTAAACTAAATTGCTGCCTAGTAGAATTCTTAGCCCTTAAGGTTAAAAAACCACTGGAGTTTTATTATCTCCAAAGACTGGAGGGAATAAAGTAAGTCTCCTGCTTTAACTGTCAGTGTTCCTAAGAGTGGCAATTCATGAGAGAAACCAGACTGTCTCCCTGAAGCTTCAAGAATTAAACTTGTTGCTTATCCAAAATTCTGCTAAATAAAAGGTAAAATATAAAGTTCTGAAACAAAAAAGAATTGTGTTAAAACATTGGGAACATTTTGGTTACAATCCACTAGTTAAGAAAGAAAATTCTTGTGTAAAACTGCATGGTCATAGTGTAAAACTGCACAGTCATAGTGCAAATTAAGAAAAGTTTCAGGAGTCTTTGAAATGTTTTGCAGTCACACTTATTTTGTAAAAAAAAATGGAAGCTTTAAGTAACTAAAGTTATGTTTTTGTGTCAAACTATTCATGTCTGTCTATTTGCTCAAATTGTTGAGGTTAAATATGCAGTTATATAAGTAATATATATTTCTGGGTCCCAATTTCAGCTGAACAGTATATGAAATAATGCAAATTATAAGTAACATCAATGAGTTGTGTTTCTGTGCCTAACTCTATTTGTGTCTGCCCATTTGCTCAGTGTATGTCTTCATACATCAGGATGATAATATCAAATTAACAAGTGAAAATTCTTAAAAGAGCTCTATTTAAATTGTTAAAAAATAAATATGCAGTTATATGTGAATAAATATTCCTGGAGCCCAAATTAGACTACGCAGGATGGAAAGGTCATATAGAAATCTAATTATAAGAACTATTGGGAAAGGGCATCCTCTTTGCAAGCGCTTTGAGGGTAATAGGTGTGGCATATTAAACCTATCTACTAGACTGGGAAATTAAGAATCACTTTACCCTGTAATTTCCCAGTTTAAACCTTTTGTCAGCCATAAAATAAAGGTAATTAGTGGCTCTGTTAACAAATTTCAGTAAGTAAAGAAAAGTCCATGAAAACTATGGAGAGATCTTTCCTGGATTATCATTAAACAAATAAGGTAATTGTGTAATGTGTTTTGAAAGCTGGTAGTCAGTATGCTTTTAAAAATTATTCATTTTCATAACTTAAACAAAAAAAAAATTTTAGCTTCCTGTGAAGAAAAAAGAGAATATTCCTTGCATAAACTATAATAGTTTCAATTTTATCTAGCTTGAGGGTAATCTCCCATAGTAAATTTATAAACTAAATTAACATATGTACAAAATCTTTAGAGTAATAAAAATTGTAAGTTCATGTTAATAAAATTAAGCTAAAGAAAAAAATTGTAGATATGCTCTCTTAAATAAAGTAAATTTCTTTGGTTAGTAATTGTAATTTAATAAGTTTATTTAAACATAAGGGAACTAGTCAATGTGGTTGTAGTCAATTATAAAGAGTTTGTAAAACATCTTCCAAACTGAAAATATTTAAATAGTTCTAGTTTTAGAAATCATTGTTAACTAAAAACTTAAATTAGTATTAGTGGCAAAGAATAACTCTGTAATAATAAAACCTGTCTGAAAGCCACTGCAAGGTGCATATTTAAGTAAGTGGTAATAAAAAGTTATCTTGATTCTATTGGGAATCTTCTGTTTTCAAATTAACAATGAAATATAATTTTATCCCTCTATTACTAAAGTAAAATACATACTATTATCTTAATGGTAAAATTATATAAGTAAACAGTCAATTGATAATAGATGTGTTGCATTAAATTGTTTAAAATATATATTAAAAAAATAAACTTTAGCATTGTCAAACTCGTTTGTGCATTCAAACCAAGCCTTAAATACATTACAGGTTGCCTCTCCATGTGAGTTATTGGCTAGGCTGGTCACTGACCCCTCAATTAGAAATATTTGCTATATCAGCCTCTGGTTCTGCTCCTGAAGTCGATGGAAACTACGTTGCAGTTTCAAGCTCCTACAGCAGCCAATGATGACTCGGTGCAGCCAAGCATACAATGGATATCGCCTCCAGACTGGCACTGTTCCATAGTGCCAGAGAGCACTATGCACCAGGCCGGCAGAATACTGGAAACTCTCTAGAATCAATGATGCTGCAACTTGCTCACTGTGTGAAGAACATGCTAAGTGGAGCCATGATACCAGGATACTGTGAGTAAATCTTAAACACAATTGGCATTATGGCCTGCTCCATGGAGAAATAACATGAAAAGTATTACAAACCTGAAACTTAAAACAATTAATTGCAACTCAAAATCCTTATGCATTAAGTAATACATTAATTAATCCTAAAGTGCTGTACTTTATCCTGTACTAAATATATGCGTAATAATTATAACATTATTTTTCTATTCTGGATTAGGTACAAAAATATATTAGACATGTTAAATTCCTGGTAACTTTATTTTCTAAATAATTAATAAACATGTCTGTAAAATACGGCAACGGTCTTAGCCAGGCTCAGCCAACTTTCTATTCTAGTGTACTCTACTGTGTAGCAAAAATGAGGCTTGCTTGCTAATAATGGGTCACCTATTAAACAGTTAAAATTACCAGAAATTGTGCAATTAAAACTGAAATGTAAAAAAAAAAACAAAAAAAAACCCTTTATTCTATAGTTCTGATCACTCCCACAGCTAAAAACTAAGAAAATTTCCATCTTAGTGCACTAATCCTGAATCAAACCAACTGTCCAAAAGGTGCCAGTTCACCAGGAGCATCTAACAGAACACAAGTGCCAATTATTAAACAGCCTGAAATGCGTCTTCACAACAAAGCTAAATACCTATTGCAATCTCTCTCTGAAAATGACTTAGAGGAAAAAAAATATATATATATACTATTCCCACCCCTTTTAAAAAGGGGTGCCATCTTTATAAGCACCTAACCATGTCTACCTCTGTAATCCAATGTCCTCTTTTAAAAACAGGTATTCCAAAATTTTAATTGAGTTTGTTTCTTTCAGAATGAACATCTTATTAACCATATGAAAACTTCATCCAACTTCGTACAAAATGCCAGATCCATTTTCCTCCAATTAAAATAAAATAAGAGTTTTACACCTTGTTAGGCAATGACTACAGCCCATGGCCAGCAGGAAGCCGTTACAGAAAAGAGATCATCTCCCTTCAGCACTGCTTTAAGATTTCAGGTGTAAACTCTTTAAGGGTAAAACAAAATTAATAGATGGATCTGGAGGCTGACTGGAAATCCACGTGAGTGCTGGTGGCCCCAGGATGACTGCAGGGGGCCCCCTGCCCCAGGATTCTGCTGTCGAGAATGAAAACTTCTAAACTTCTAAAAACAGTCCTGGATGCTACACTAAAGATTGATAAGTCAAGTCATCGATCAAAACAACAAACAGCCATCCACCTCACAGCTCCAACAATAGTTACACGAAAGATAAGCAAGTTAAACTTTGGCATAAGGGAGGAATGATGTGGGCTGTGGGTGGGAGTCTCTTTGTCTCTTCAGAGATAACCTTAACCCAAGCTGTCTGTCCTGACTTGTGGGTGTGGGATGGTAAGAGGCTGCAGTCCTGCCCTTGGTGACCATGGCAACGACTCCAGTCCCAGGAAACAGTTTATCAAGACAAACTCTATAAACTTTAAATATTCAGAGGAAATGCAAACTAAATGTGCTAAAAGCTTATCTAGAATGTATAAAGTCCATGCTAAAAGTTTACCTAGGATGTGGAAGATAGATGCTAATTCAAGCCTATTGAGAACTGAAACAAAAGGACCATTTGGCCGTTCCTCTCTGTATAAAAGGGACTCAAAAGTCTTGTTTGGGGCTTGGGTTTGCAACAGAAAGCTCCCCAGTCTGGCTGGCCGTCAATAAATCATTTTTCCTTCTCAAAATCATTCCTGAGTCCTGGCCTTTTTATATGCAAATAATTGAACCTCTCTCAAATTCTACAACACTATCAGTCTCTCTTCCTCAGTTCCGCTACATGCTATCAGACAAATGGCTCCTCTCTTCCTGGGCCTCAGCTATGTGAGACTCTCAGGGACTCTTCTCCTTGCAGGTCGGCTGTGGGAGAAACTGGAGTCCTTTCTCTCACATTGCAGGATCAGATACCGAGGCTCCTTTTCCTGTGTCTCTGTTTTTATCAGATCCAGCAAGAGGACAGAGGATCAACCTGAGTCATGCCTCACTGATATATTCAAGTAAAAAGGGTCTCACACCCACAGAAATGTATTAGTTCTCTTTGGGGGATTCATAAAAGAACTTCAAACTGTCACAATAACTAAGGGAAAGAATGTGTTGTAAGACAAAATATTGTAGGGGGCACGGTTAAATTCAAGAAATTCCTTACTGAATTGCTAATAGTAAATGCATGGTGTTAAAACGAATAGAAAAAACAAATGATACACATAGACTGGGATATCAAGCATTGGGAGACATTTAAATACCTGCACAAAATATTGTGTGATTTTAATGCAAAATAAAGAAGGTTCTAAAGACTTCATCAAATATATAAGAATTGTTTGGGGACTTCAAGGATCCAAAGAATCTGGGTAAAGGGCTACATGAGTTTTCTTCAGAAGGAAGAAGAGGAGACCAAGTTAAAGTATCAAATTAAGAAAATGAATACATGCTCTCAGATATCAAGAAAATAGCTTAATTGGGGGGAAAAGGATATTTTTAGGAATAAAAGCATATTAAAATTCTAAAATATCAAAATGGCCAAGGAATTGAAATAATCAGCCTGAAAAGAAGATAATGGGGATGGTTAGAAAATTTTGTTAGAATTCATGAATATGGTTCCAGTTGCTAAGACTTTAAGTTTCTATAGGAAGAAGTGAGCTGGGAGGAAATTAAGAAATTCTTGATAATTAAAATTTGAAACAGTAAGGCAGAAGAGGAGGGAGATCTTCAAGACTGCCTTAATGAGGTGCTAAAAACAGATGTTTCTAAAAGTACTGTTTCCTTTTTAGGCCAGCCAACATTCTTGAGAAGTGCTTTTAATCTCAGCAATGTGTTAATTGTTTCTAATGGCCTGTAATCAAACTCCCTAAACTATTAACCTTCTCTCTTTAGCCAGAGATTGAGGAAATTAGTCTGAAAGAAAAGTACCCAGCGAGTTGCCCAAGGGGTGCCTGAAAGCAGTGACATAGTCACTTGGTTTGGAGGGGGACTCAAGGTCAAACCTGAGCAGGAAGCTTTGTAATGTGGCATACATGGCTCAAAACCTTAAAAAAGAGAGAGAAAAGAAGGAAAAAAAAAAAAAGAAAAAGGATAATTTCTCCTCTCTGGTTCAATTTATTTCTTATCTATATGGAGAAATAGAACTACAGCACTTCTCAAATAGCTTTCAGACACACCAATCTGTAACCCCAGGAGTTTTTAAAATAAAAACAGTATCCCCAAATTTCCAAAAATGTTTGAAGTGTGATCACTATAAACTCAAATTAAGACCACATAGAAAATGGGGTTTAATATAGCCTTTAGATAGGAATAATCGTTACTCAAACTATCTGGTAGTGGGCCAGGGGAATTCAAGTTTCCCCCTCTATGTTGTTTAAGTCTAATAGGTTTTTATACCCTGTGACAGTCTGACATTCTTTTATGGATCCCCAAAAGAGAAAGATTATGATTTTGAACTAATCCATTCCTGTGGGAATGAGACCCTTTTGATTGGAGTAAACCTATGAGGGGTGGCTCAGGGTCAGTCACTGCCTTTTTGATGGGTCTGATATAAATTGAGACACAGAGGAAAAGGAGGCCACCGAATTTGATCCCGCAATGTGAGAAAGGACTCCAGTTTTGCCTACACTTGAGCTCAAAAAGAGGAGCCCCAAGAAGCTGAAACTGCTGAGGCCCAGGAAGAGACGAATCACATGCCTGACAGATCACAGCAAAACTCAGGAAGAAAGTGGAGCAGCCAAGACTGAGAGAGGAAGTCCGGTGAGAGATGAGCTCTCTGCCCAGTAGCCCTCAGCTAAGTTCCGGGAGACAGTAGATACTGGAGTTGACTTTGATGAGAAAGCAACTCTGTGGATGTCTTGATTTTGACATTTTACAGCCTCAAAACTTAAGCTTGTATCCCAAAGAAATCCCAGTTACGAAAGCCAACACAGTTCTGGCACTTGGCATTGGCAGCCCCATAGAAAACTAGACACTCCCTTTAGACCCTTGGCCCTGAAAACTAAAAATCATTATTTTTATTTCTGAAAGAAGAACAGTCATTTGAAAATGGCCAAAAAGTTATGAAAAAGGAGGCCAAGGAGAAGGATTTCTTTCTAACCAGGTTTTAAAAAGGATTTAAAGTCATAGTACTTAAACCTTGAGTCTGGCACAGAATGAATAATGGAACAGAGCAGAAGCCCCAAAAGAGATCCTCAAAAGAGATCTGAATATACATGCATGGTTTCAGGATATTACAATAATATTGCAAGTTTGTAATGTTAGATGACTTGATGAATACTGTTAGAACAATGAATAATAATGATCATGATAATAATACAAGTTGGATCCTTGTAACATTCCTCAAGGCAGATAGATATTTAGAGAGATCAAGGAATCCAGTGTAAAAGAAACAAACAAACCTGAAACTATAAAAATTAGAGAGGACAAGACGGATAAATATAGTTACTGGCACAGCATTGTAAATAAACTCCTAAGAGGGCAGAAAAATTAAAATCACTGATAGCTGACTACAAAAATTTAAAACATGGTCTGTAAAAATACTCAAAACAGAGTGTGGTAGGTTGAATCATCGACCCCAAAAAGACACATTCTTCATCTTAATTCACATGCCTGTGAGTGTGAACCTATTTGTAAATAGGACCCTTTGGAAACGTAGCAGCAGTTCTCGTGTGGACTCATCTGTGAAGAGGGTCCTCTAAAACCCTTTAGGTGTGGCCCGACTGAGTGAGGATGGATATTAAGCCCAAGAAAGGACTCTTCCTAAGAGAGGAAATTCAGGTGCAGCAAAGAGGAGCCAGAGGCTTGAATTCAGCAGAAAGAGGGAGAATAGAAGCAGGAGGGAGAGACTGCCACGTAACAAGGATTGTGGGACACCAGCACTCAGGGAGAAGGCGTGGCCTTGCCAACACCTTGGTTTTGGACGTCTAGCCTCCAAAAGCATGAGCCAATAAGCGTTTGTTGTTGAAGCCACCTGTGGTGGGGTGGTAGTTGTCATGCTCATCCTGGCAATCTAAAGACACAGAGTAAAAGAGAAACAATAAACGGAGAATGATTTACGTTTATTAAACACATGGAAAAGTGCGAGCATCCCCACGTATAAACTCATCTTCCACATTCATATATAAAGAGAGCCAAATTCCCAATAGAAAACTTTCAGGGGGTAGGGCGGGGGTCATGGGCAAACCAAGCAATTCACAAGAGCATAAATACAGATTGGCCAGTTTACCTGGCCACGCATGCTCAACTTCAGCGCAGGTGCAACTGACCAAATAGCACAGAGGTGTTTTATTTCTACCAAGATACCAGCCTTGGGCCTCCTCATATGGCGAGGAGACTAAGATATAAAATAATTTTCTTCATTAAAGAAAACATGAGACTTCAAGAATTGTTGACAGATATAAATAAATGTTTCTCGATCTTTTTTTGTTTTCTTAAGGTACCAGGGCCAGGGAATGAACCCAGGACTTCATATGTGGGAAGTTAGTGCTAAACCACTAAGCCACAGTGATTCCCCTGAGTTGTTTATTTTTCATTTGTTGGCTTGTTGTTTGTTTGTTTTGTTTTGTTTTTATTTTTAGGAGGCACTGGGAACCAAACCCAGGACCTCCCAGGTGGGAGAGGGGCATTCAACTGCTTAAACCACACCCACTTCCCTCTCAATCTTTTAAAACCTATACTCCTATAATGGAAAGTGATCTTAGACTCTTACCCTCCTCCAAAGGCTCTACTACCATCACACTATCCCTCCACCACCCATCCAAGGAATCCCTACTCCCCTCTCCATTGAGTGGAAGGAGGACACATTAAATGAGATACTTTCAAGCAGTTTGCTTCTTTACAAAAGCAAATTATATTTGATTTTTCTCATATTTACTTTTGAATACATAGCATACACAGATAACATGAAATCTTTCAATCTTTTAATTAAGCTTTTAAAGTTGTAAAATCTATTAACTCTCCTGTTTCCTTTTTTAGTTCTTCTCATGATTCCTGCTAAACATCTAAATCAACCCCTTAACAACATTTTTTATTACGACCTTTAGAAGTAAATACATTTCACATAATGGCCTGGGACACACCCATGTGAAACTAAAACAAAAGCTTAGTTTTTCTATATACAATACACTGATATTCTCCACATTCTAAATTACTTTTAAAATTCTGATCATGATCCTCTAAAGTGATTTCATAATCCATTAATGGAATGTATGATCTACATTTTTGAATGATTTTTTGATTTTACAAATTATGCAAAGATTTTTTCATGCTAACAGGTGCTGATTAAGTTCATTTAGATTTCTCCTATCTCCCTCCATTCTTATGGGAAATATTTAATTGAATTGGTATTCCTGGAGTCAAGGAAGGGTACCACCAACCTAAGATATGAAGCCCCTGTGATCACAGGTACAGCTTTTATGTTTATATATAAAATTTCTATAAAACAGAAAATTATGTATATATTTATATATCCAGCAATCAGTATGTCGCTATTCCACATCTATTGTGCGTTGCACCATTGAAGTATGAAGATGGGATCTTTTTAAACAAGAGTCTCATGCTAACAGCAGCTAACATTTATGGAGGGAGCCCAAAGTGCTCCAAACAATAAGGGTTCTGTAATATGTGTAAAAGGTGAGGTAGGGCACCTTGAGGAAATTCTAAGTAGCTAATTAATAAACAGAAACACTTTCCCACATCAAGGGCACAAAGAAAAGAGTCTGCCTATCAAAGATTAGAGAGGACATGTGAATAATGTGTCTTGGGTGAGACTGCTTTCTGACTTCTAACCCCAACAGGGCCACTAACAGGGGTCAGAGGGGCGGGTTGGGAGGGACTCGTCCCTCATCTCATGGGTAAGGAGAGAGAGTTCAGTGAGAGCAGCTGAAAAGCAATCAAGCAAAGAAACAACAAATAGATGGTACTATTAAGCATTCCGTAACAAACTCCAGTCTCAAAAGGTCTCCTCTGTTTGGCGGTTCCTAAGAAAAGTTGACTACAGAGTTGCCATGTGACCCAGCGATACTATTACTAGGTATATACCCAGAAGAACTGAGAGCAGGGACACGAACAGACATCTGCACACTAATGTTCATAGAAGCGTTACTCACAATTGCCAAAAGTTGCAAACAACCCAGGTGTCCATCAACTGATGAATGGATAAATTGTGGTATATATACATGATGGAATATTACACAGCACTAAGAAGAAATGAATTTGTGAGACACAGGACAACACGGATGAACCTGGAGTACATTATGTTGAGTGAAACAAGCCAGACAGAAAAGGACAAATATTGTATGACTGGGCTATTATGAACTAAATATATTATGTAAATTCATGGAATTAATAATTAGAATGTAGGTCACCAGAAGATAGAATGAGGGTAGATAATGGAAAGCTGAGGGAAAGCAGAATTATTGAAAAGGTTGTTTGTAAGTCTTGGGGATGAATGGAAACTGTGAGAGCACATCATGGTGTTTGTGACTAGCAGAGCTATTGTATGAGTATGACAGTGGTTAAAAGGAAAAGTTTATGGACATTTATATTACTCAGAAGGAAAGTTAAAAATATATAACATGGGACTGTGTAACACAGTGAAACATCATGTAAAATGCAAATATAGGTGATATTGCATATTTGAGACTGTTTTCACAAAATTTTAATACAAATAACCTAGCGAGAAGGAAACAGAATAGCAGCTATGTACAGCAAGGGAAGAAGCATAGAGAGATTGAGAGGTGATATGTTTTGTTTGCTTGTTCGGTTGTTTTTTAGTATTATCATTATTATTACTGGAATAATGAAAATGCTCTAAAAATGAAGTGACGAATGCACAACTATATGATCATACCAAATACCACTGATTGTAGGCTTTGGATGGATTTATGCTTTACTAATATGTATCAATAAAACTGATTTGTTTAAAAATAAAGTTCTCCACTAATAAGGATGACCAGGAAACTCAGAACAACTTATGACTTTCTCCTTTCTCCTCTTTGCCCTGCTAGCCACAGGCTGTGCCCTGCTTGCAAGGCAAAGGAACAAGGGAGGCTTTTTCCAGGTTTTCCTTCCAGGTTCAAAGGACCCACAATGAAACACAGGACTCACTCCTCTATCTCTCCAGTTCCTCCTTCCTGCATTAAAGTAGGATGCATGGGATTGGCCTGCAGAGACTCAGATAGTGTGATGGACTCAACGGAGATCTGACCTTTCCAAACCAGTCCTATTACCTTGATCAGTATGTTACTCACTCTTGCCCTTTCTTGGTTTCAATATACTACCTGTTTCACCTAACACACTTAGGTATGAGTGTGGGTCTAAATTGAGGGATCAGTAAAATCAAAGTAACAAAGTAACAAGACAGGTGGTGATTTTGCCCATGGCACCCCAAATTCTATCTCATGAAAGAGGTCTTTCCCAATATAATCAGTGGTAAGAAGGCCATGTGGAATAGCACTTAGGAATGGACAATACACTGTGGCATCAGACATGGATTTGAGACCCTGTTATAACACATCAGCTACATGACCTTGGCTCTGTTTCCAAACTTCCTCCCTCTAAACCTTTGCTGACCTGTGGGCGGGTTGGGAATCATTCTACCTAGCAGGGTTATCCTGAGCACCGTTCAAGGAGGAAGCAAGTATGAACACACTCAGCACACACTGCAAGTGAGACACTTGAGCAGGAAGAGAGCTTTCCCAGTCAGGCAAGGCTTCCAGGAGAACGGTGGACTTGGCTCCTAGGAACCTGCAGACAGCCGTGTGCAGCTCAACTGTGGCTTCTGTAATACATCGAAGCTAAGCATTTGCAGGCATATGGTTTTTGCCAGTGTGTGCTGCAATCCTGAGCAGTGTCTTACTTATCAGTTCCACTAAATACTGGAAACCCATTAAACCATGGCAAGGATAAGAGTGAAACAGCAATGTTCTTATATCCAATTAACTCTGCATTCTCTTTCACCGATGTCACGGGAAACCTATAGTAAAACCAAATCTGAAACATATAGCAAGATGCTACTTAATAAAGCTTATTTGTCTTTTAATTCCTATGCTTCTTTTTTGCCTGACCTTTGTTCTACTCCATTCTCCTTGCTTTCTACACTTGATCTTTGCTAAGGGCCAAGAAGCAATTCTCTTTGCTTTCTATATAATGACTGACTGTTTAAAATCACCAAAATCACTTGGAAATAATGCAATATTTCTGATATCACACTGATACATAATGTAGGAATATTTTCCTGAATGAAAGTAAATGACTTTTGCAATTGTTTTATTAGAGAACTGCAAACTTGTTTCCATTTCTCATGAACTTAACGATTCATTTCTACTGGTAGGCCAAAAACAAAACAAAACAAAAGACAAAACAACCCAGCTAGCACTTATAAACTCAAAGTAAGACCTTTTAAACCTGATTGGGGTTTCTGGAATTTATTGAAACTACAAGACTAAATTACAGTTTGTTGGTCCAAGAAAATAACTTTCAGAAATTGTTTTATCTCTGTACAACCAGACTCAGCTTCTCTTTCACAGTGTCTGCTTCCTAATCGGTATACTGTTTGATACCCATGAAGCATGTTTTCCAACATTGGCTAAGCCCGTTTTTCTTCCTTAGTTTATCAAAATCCAGTGGCAAAGAGCCAGCCCAATAAATAGCTCAATTTGATGGGGAAGGCATTCACATGCATAGCTTAAAATTAGAACCAAGTTTATCTTCAGACCATGAAATGATTTAGATAAATAGTAGAACTTGGAATCAGCATGGTTTAAGTTGGGAAGGATATAGCAACCTCACAGGAAGTGAGCTTCTGGCCTTATAAAATCAGAAGTTGGTTGGGTTTCCCTTCTTGTCCACCTACAGAAGAGATTTTCAACCTGAGGACCACTGGCATTTTGTGTGGATAATTCTTTGTTGTGGCAACTGTCCTGTGCAATGTAGGAATGCAGCATTCCTGGTCTCTAGCCACACACCCACCCCTGCACGCAAGTTGTGAAAACTAAAAACGTCCCCAGGAACTGCCAGAACACAGCCAACCATCCCTTAGGGGGAGGCAAAAATCACTCCTAGTGGAGAACCTTTCACCAGTAGCTACTCAAGAATATTGTCTCCATGTCCACAACTTACTCTACACCAATAAAAGGGGAAAACAAGGTTGCACAAGATGTGAACTAAAGCTTACACTGTCATACTTCTATTTATAAAATTTTAAAATATGACTATTCTAAGGTGGGGTCATCTTTCAATTCAACTACCTAAACAGAGGTTTGCTTAGAAGTTTCTTCAAAGATGATGTCTGGGATTTCAAAGGGGCCACACCAGTTTTAGTTAAGATTTTATACTCTTTTGTTTTTCTCATGCACCCATGGTTGGTTGATGTTAAGTTTGGAGAACGAACTATGGTTGAGCAAGACCAAGACAAATGTACCTACAACCTACTTTTTCCTAGCAATTTAGAGCCAAACATCTTAGCTAATATTTACTGGGACTGTTTGCTATGTGCCAGGCACAGTTCAAGTATATATTTCATCATTTAATCTTCACAACCTTGGGAAGAAGTTCAGAGAGGCTTTGGAACTTTGCCCAAGGAACAAGACTTTTAAAGGTGGACCCAGGTTTTGAACCCAATCGGTCTATCTCCAGAACCTACCCTCTTGGTCACAAGTTGGTCCACAGCGAGTCACGAAAGGCTGCCTCAGTAGGTCTTATGTGAGCACTGTTGAGCAATTCTAAGGCAAATCAATCCATACACAAAAGCAAACGTAAATACACACTGAGAAATTCTTTAAAAAAAATCAGACATGGGGAGAAACTGAGGGTAGAAAAATGGTTCTGTACCTTCTACTGGTCTCTCTGCAACATAAGAATGGTGTAAATGGATATCACAGACAAGAAGCAAGTCATACTACTCTCTAGGGAAAGCATTCCAACACGTTTATAGAAAAATAAATGTATCTTGTCTAAGCCAAGTCTTCAAAACAGATAAAAGGCTAATACTACCTATCTATAATTTAGTACAGAAAAAATAAAATCAAAGACTGAAATCCCTTTTTTAATTTCCTGAATCAAATATCTCTCCATATGGATTTGGAATTGCAAAAGCCAAAAATATTGTTCCAGAAAACAAGATTAGTGCTGAACATTGACAGCTATGTGGAAACCACTATGTGTGCTGGCAGGATCACTTTTCCTGCATTTTATGGTTTCCTAGAATGCTATTCTACATAAATTCTGTCTTAAAACTTACCTGTAATAGATTAACTCTAGAAATTATCTTAAGCATTTGGAAGGAGACTTAAAGAAATATTCATGGAATAGTTCAACTTAAAAAGGTTAGTATAGGCATTTCTACCCAGGAGAGAATATTGGCAAGTTCTAGTGTAAACAGCGTACTAGTTGTGCCAACAGCCAGAACTTAATGAAAATGGGGGATATGTGACTACTTAGACATCTGCTAGGAAACCAAATCAGTCAGTCAATCATCACCAAAGACATTTTTGTCCAGGTTTTCAGTGCAGAATTGGCATGACACAGAATCCTCTTTAATAGCTTATGGAGAAGAGGAGGCTCTAAGAGTGATGGGCAAATCCAAAGGACATGTCCATTGCTAACTAACATTTGAATAACATTTTATAATTTATGAAACCCTCTCCCATATTTAATTAGTTGGGTTTGGACCACAACACTTTTAAGTAAACATGATCAACCTCTTTGTCAGACAGATAGAGCAAAGGGGCAAATGACCAGATCACGTTCATACAGTGAGTAATGAGCTCCAGGGCAAACCCAGGTCTAATTTCCATTCACTTTCATTTTTGTTCTATCATGCTACCACTCTGAACACCAAGAGACATTGTACCATAGGACAAGCAAAAAGGTAGAGGAATCAAGCTCAATTGGAAAGATTAGGGAAGGTTTCTGGGCTCCTACTGTTCAACTCTTTAATTAAATGAGTTGGATTAATTTAAACTACCCATTCCTCTGTCAGAGAAGACTACTTTATCATAGTCATAAAATTTTATAATAGAAATCATTTGAAGTTAACCTCTGAAATAAACACTGAGCAAATAAACAGCCTTAAAATTGGACATAAAAAAAGAACCCAAGGTAACAAAGTCTACTTTACAACAAATATGCAATCTCACGTGCCAGGAGCTTATCAAATTCCACAGAAACTTTAGATGTTAATGTTGGATGGTCAAGTCTTGAACAGTTACAAAATGCAATTAAAGGTGTATAGAAGGTTAACATTTATTTTGAGGACTGATTTTAGTAGGGTAACTTAGTGGCACTGTCGCTAAATTTTTAGAGCAACAGTAATTTTTTTTAAAAGTTGTGCTAGTTGTTTCTCTTCTCCCATGGCACATGAAATTTAGAGTATGAAACTGAATTTTGAAGTTTGATCTCAAATCTTTTCTTTAAGATATATTTTGACTATTTGAGTGTGTTTTATGGTTTTATTTTTAAAGCGACCATTTGTTTCAGATATTACAACCAAAATGTATAGTAGTTTCTGAATCAAAACCTGTATCAGAGTATTTACAAGAAAAATATGAATGATTGAGCTTTTTTTTTTTTTTTGCTGGTATTCCTGCTCATTCTTGGCCAGAAAGAGCTATTTTACACTAGTATTTTCTAATACTATCCTACATTACTCAAGTTTTTTTCATGACCCTTGCTTTACGGCCTGAGGTGGAAACAGAGAAAGGCAATCAAATCTTGATCTCAGGAAGGACTTGCTACCTGGGCAGGTGTGTGGTCAGCAGGAAGCCTCCAGCAGGCCACGCCTTCAGGGCCTGCCCCCCCACCCACCCCTGGGCAGCCACATTGGGAACCTGAGGCAGGCAGGGATATGAAGGCTCGGCCAGCCTGAGGAAAGGTCTTCCTGGCAGGCAGGTCATCTGTGACAGTTTGAATTTGGTGAATCCCAAACAGAGATTGTTTCTGAACTAAACCATTCCTGTGGGTGAGGTCCTTTAATTACATTACATTCAGCTAAGGGGCCTTTGATTAGATCACTTGATCTGATCACTTTGAGGAAGGTATGTGTGAGGTGAGTCACAGGTTAGGTCTCCACCCGATTGCTGGGTCGTATATAAATAGAGCCACAGAGAGAAAGGAAACACAGAAGAATGAGCTGCCATTTTGACCTAGTCATGGTAAGAGGGGACTCAAAGATGGCTAGCAGCCAAAGCTGAAGCACGAAAACCCCAAGAAGCTGTGCCCATGGAGCAGCTCAATGTTAAACAGAAGAGCTATAAGCCTGACAGACCACAGCTGAACTTGGGAAGAAAGCGGAGCAGCAGAGACTAGAGAACAGGCCCAGAAACAGACAAGCAGTATGCTTGGTTGCCCACAGCTGAGCTCCAGGAGAAGGTAGATTCTGGAAGAGAAGGCGGGGACCTCAGCGGAGATCAGCCGCCATCCTGTTTTGTCATGTGGCAGGACACCAGGATCACCAGAAGCTGACTCTGGTGAGAAGTCATCTCTGATGGTACTTTGATTTGGACATTTCACAACCTCAGGTATTGTCAGATTTTATCCTAATAAAATTCCCATTCCTGATATCAGCAGTCCTGTGGAAAATCAAGATACCATCCCTACTCCAGAGTGCCTTCAAAGTTGGCCAAGACCTTGTTAGGTTTGACTCTCAGTTCAACTTCTTTCTCTGCCCAATCCACTTTCCTCAACTTTCCCTCACTGGCATGGGTCTCTAATAAACATCTTGCACACCAACTTCTCTCTCCATTTCTGCTTCTGGAGACTCCAACCTCCAACACAGATCCTGTCATTCAATAAGTTAAAATTTCTACTAAGATTGCTAAAGAAATCTTATCTTTCCCCAAATTTTGTGTCATCATGGCCCAACTACTTTCACAATTATTTTTAAGAGACCCATAAGCTCATGTAATTCTTTCCATTAATATTAAAACATATTTTTCTAATCCCCCCACTTCAAAATAATTCCTCTGAACTTACTATTTTTGTATTTACTTTTTTCAAGAGGAACAGGATTACCAATATATAATAAATCATTACAACAGATGTGTTGCAGTTGGGTAGGGATCTAAAGGTTTTAAAGTGTGGCCACATACATGAACTTATTTGTTTTTTGTTTTTTTTTTAAAGATTTATTTATTTATTTAATTCCCCCCCTCCCCCGGTTGTCTGTTCTCTGTGTCTATTCGCTGCATCTTGTTTCTTTGTCCACTTCTGTTGTCATCAGCAGCAAGGGAAGTGTGGGCGGCGCCATTCCAGAGCAGGCTGCACTTTCTTTCACGCTGGGTGGCTCTCCTTACGGGTGCACTCCTTGCGTGTGGGGCTCCCCTACACGGTGGACACCCTTGCGTGGCCCGGCACTCCTTGCGCGCATCAGCACTGCGCATGGGCCAGCTCCACACGGGTCAAGGAGGCCCGGGGTTTGAACCGCGGACCTCCCATGTGGTAGACGGACGCCCTAACCACTGGACCAAGTCCGTTTCCCACATGAACTTATTTGATGATGATAAAATAAACAACACCTCAAGAGTTAAGGAGGTTTAAGAAAATTATGATTTGTCTCAAGTCACGTGATCAATTACTGGTGGACTCAGGAGGAAAAGCCTGTTTGTGTGTGTGTGTATTTTCTTTTCCTGGGTTTAGTTAGGCCAGTAAAAAGAATTTATTAGGAAATGGGGGAAAGCACAGAGCTTGGTGAGAAGGGGGACAGAAGGATGGAATTATGCACTGAGATTTGGTGTGGGCTCCTCAAGGCAGAAGACAGTGGGCTTTGGCGTGTGTGGTCACCTGTTAAGCTATTCATTCTTCTGCCCCTTGCTAATGCTAAGGGGAGGGACTCCAGCCGTTATTGGTTACCCCACCAATGGTGGGAGCCAATGGTGAGGCCTGTTTGGAATATGCGGGGCCGCGTCCCAACTGGAACCTCAAGGTCAAGGTCAAGGTCCCAAAGCCTGTTCTTTTGACTCCCATCCTAGTGCTGTCTACACTGTGAGGTGCTGACTAAATAGCTACACGTTTTACAAAATGGAATGCATTCCCTGAGGGAATGGAGCATATTCTCCTACAACCTGGGCTTCTTAATGATTCCAACAGAAACTGTAACTTTTGAAGTCATCATTTAAAGGTGAAATTGTAAGGTAAGCCTACACTAGTCTGGCTCACTGGACACACTGTTAAAGTTCGAAGTATTGTTCTAAGTGTTTTTCACGTGTGGAGCCCATTTATTTCCACAATAACCCAACGCAAAAATGAGAAGGCACTATTTGTCCTATTTTATCATTGCAGAGCCAAGTTTTGGACCTACAGTTTCCCTTCAAAGGTAGCACTCTTAATTAACTAGTTCATTACCAGGACATCTCAAGAGTTGAAAAGGCTTTAGAGGTGAACTAAAGATATCTGAGTCTTGACTGTAAAAAAAAAAAAAAAAAGAGAGAAAAAGAAAGGATTTAGGAATTCAGAGGATGATTTAAGATCACTTAAACAATAATATATGACTACAAGTATCTCTTGGATTAACACTCTATACATACTTCTTGTGAGAATGATACAAATAGGAAAAACATTTCCCCGCAGAGACATTCTGAAAGAGATGGGTTTTAGGCTAAATGTGAAAGTGATGTCGAATGAGGATTAGTTGCTGTTAGCAAAAGGGTCAATGCTGGAACAAGCAAGAACTACAACTTGCTGGGGGACAGAAAGTCAATTTGTCTTGCTTGGAATAAAGTGTCTTTGTCAGAAGGAATCAAAGTCTGTCCAGAGACATAAGAATGTCAAACTTCTTACCCACCAAAAGGCAGCCTGCTCTTCCAACTGTAGCTTAAGAACACACAGAAGCATCATCATTCACTTTCTCATTGGGGATTTTCACTAATGAATATATAGAGAACACTGCAGGTACACATTCTCCTACGTTTCTTATTCGTGTTTTCATTTGTAACACTCATTATTATTAGTACCTATACTGGTAACAACAGATAATAATGTACTAATTATTATTAGCACATTATTATACTGATACTGCCCCACAACTCAGTGGCTATGGCAGGACTATGAGTAACTTGGGGTTAATCTAGGGCAGAGAGAGACAGAGGGGATGTTTTAAAATTTTAGGAAACATTATTGATTTCATCTTGCATTCCAGCATTGCAGAAATGAGTCGGATATTTTAAGCCGAGGGACAGGAAAGAACTTCAGGAAGGGTATAGCACCCAGGGCTACAGCACCTTCCACCACCCCTTCCCATTTCAGCCTCTTTTCCATAATCAGAACAGCCTGGATCTCCTAATAAACAGTGACATATTACCTGGGAGAGGAGGAGAACTGAGGCTGAAATTTTATCTCAGGTCCTCTGGTTCAAAGGTTTTGGTCTACAAGAAGTGGTTTTATCTGGGATCACAACTCCTTGCTGTGTTTCTGGGCACACAGGGTCACAAAAGTTCCCCAATAGCCCAAGGAAAGCCTGTGATAGAATCAGAAAACCTAAAACTTAGAGGCATGCCTAGGATTACTATATGGCAAGGTTTACCTGGGATGGTTGTAATTTTTGCTCTTGTCCATGCATTCTGTCTGGTTTAACGTTTGTCCTAGATTCCCCAGTATTTAAAGAAGCATTATTACTAATAGCTACATTAAAGTAAACTGGACTGGTTTTGACAAATTTACACACTGTGCTAACTTCTGCTACGGTCTCATCTAGCTGTGTACGTGACACACGTGCAGTCAAGAGTTCTCGCTGGGGCCCAGTATTCACTAGCATCGCTTTCCTCCTGATGCTTTCCCATTCTCAAAGTAACTAGCACCATCTTTACAAAAAGAAATGTATAGGATGCTCATAGAGAAAACAAAGGGGACTTGGGCATCAGCTCGGACATGTAACTCCTTGTGCCAGCGGTGGTGGCACGAGCAGTATTCGATGCTGCTAGCCTTGCCTGCCACCGTGAGCGCCATAAATTTGTGCCAGGGCTGGGCTGGGGTCTGTAAGGTGCATAAAGGCAAAAGGCCACCAGTTGGTGGGTCAATGGAAAACATGGTGAAAAATAGGTTCACTGTACATGCAGCACACAGAAAATAGAGGCCAGACAGTATAGAGAACATTGAGTCAGAAGACCTTTGCTACATAGCTTTATTTTCATATATACCTACAACTATTTATTAATGGGATTGTTGATAAGTTATTTTTTTTTGGAATAAACCCTTTCATCAGTCATAAGTTGAAGAAGGAAATATGCATGAAGCACAGAATTTTTATTTCTTAAGATAGTTAATGATGAATGTGTAAACTGCACAGGTATTTCTCAACATTTTCCAGGTACCACAGGGATATTATTAAAATCACTGACCACATGAAAACCAGGAGACACAAATCTGCTACAGAAGCATCAGCATCTACTCCTAAGTCAGTAGTTATTTTATGAATGTTGTGCTTAGGGATACGGTTTAACACATGCAGCTTCAGAAGGTACGTTTGCAAAGGACTTTTCATTTAGATCGAATGACAGCTCTAGATTAATGTACTCATCTTGATTTCAAGTTTTCTTGTACATACACAAAATGTTAAGTGATGGCTGTTAGTGTTATCTTCCTTAGCAGAACTAAATAATTTTTATACATAACTAAATAATTTTTCTATAATTGTCACAGGATAATAAAAATTGAAATTTCATTAACTCCAGCAACAGTTCACTTTTTAAATTTAAATTTTCTCTTGTGATGGTGTTGAGATATCTGCCATTATTTATGAATTCTACTGCAAATCCAGCTTAAAAGTTCAACAGCAAATATGGCATTCATCATTTTAAACTAATAATACAACTATACATTTTGGTGGAGAACAACAATATAGTAAAAAAGATGCTATTAAATTTAGGAGCTCAAGGAACAGACATGCTTAGAAATAATTGTGGTGTATACAGAATTCGTAATTGTGTCCAAATAAGCTGTGATATTCTATCGATCAAAGCAGAAAATGTAGTTGTCAAAATGTACAAATATTGCAATATACACACAAAAACTGAACAATAGTAACAAAGTTGATATTGGATTTAAAATTTTTTCTGCAGCATGGCACTATACACTTTCTCGCTTTGCTACCCATCACCAGGGCATCTAAGGGAAATAGCCTGAAAAACTATTTTTTAAACTGATGTCCTTACAAACAGATTTAAACTACTTCTTCATTTTGTTTGCAGTTTGCTGAAAATTGGGTAGCAATCTTTACATGGGGCATTTAACATGGAGCATTTTGGGGACATTGGAATTGTACTGCATGACATTGCAATGACGGATACAAGCCATTATACATTTTGTCAAAAATCTATAAAATTGTGCAGTGCAAAGTGTAAACCATAATGTAAAACTACAGACGATGGTTAATAGCAATGCTTCCAGTATGTGTTCATCAATTGTAACAAAAGTACCACACTAATGAAACATGTTAATGCACCCAGTGGGAGGGAGTGGGGGTGGTGTATACAGCAATCCCCTCTATTTTTGATGTAACATTTATGTAATCTAAAGTTTCTTTAAAAATAAAGAAAAAATAAATGTAAGAAGGAAACTATAAAACTCATAAAAATAAAACATAAGAGAAAATCTTCAAAAATAATTGTAGCAATCTTTCATCAAGATATTTATCTAATGGACTGCTCCAAACTGCCATTTTTGAAGATTTAAGCATATTTAAATCACGAAAACAAGTCTGCAAGAAGGTACTGAAACTAATACTTAAAATGGAGGGGAAAGACAGACTAAATGATGATAGCTCAGTGTCTAAGTTTTCATTTATAAAACTTTACAATTCGATTTCTGGAAATTTCAATGAGTGTGAAGAATCTTTTAATACAACAGTTTTAACTAGAAAAAATTAATTACCATATGACAAAGAAATGAAATTGAGACAACCTCTGATTTTGTTGCATTTAAATGTGACAGAACTTTCCAAATATGTATACTTAAAAATAACTTATTTGGTGAGTTCCTGTAAAAACGTTTGTCAAAGAAATGTTCTCTTAATGAAAAAAAAAAAATACAGTACCTGTGATAACACTCAAACTGAAATATTAACTCATTTTAATTTAAGAAAAAATAATTTTTTTCTATTAAAAATGTTATGAACTATAGAGAAGTATTGCTTGAAGGTATTATATATATATATATATATATATATATATATATATATATAAGAGAAATAATATATTAGTCCAGCTTCTTCCCCTCAGTATTATACTTGTAACCTCATACAGTTGAGTTTATTCTTCTTGCTGCATGATATTCCATTGTTAAAAGCACTGGAACTTTGAGCAAGTTATGTAACTACATCACTTTGCATCTCATCTGTAAAATAGGTATGACATTTACCCCTGGAAGACATGAAGATCAACATATGTGCAAAAAACATATAAACATGATAACAGATAACAGAGCAATTGTTACCTAACAACTGTTGGAATCAAACTCTTCTGGGTGGTCCTAGCATACACCTTTACATCAAATTATCCTGCAAGACTGAAAATGTATGAAAACTCTCCCACATGGTCTGAAAAAACCACAAAGCACAGAAGAAGGAAACTGGTGTGTGGATCTTCAATGAAAGGACCAAGTATCAGAGTCTGGCCTCTGCAAAGATGAGGCACTTTAGTAAGGTGGTAGCTATGTTGCATGGTTTTGGGGTCAGGCAGGTAACATGTATGGAGCAGACTAGTTATAGATAACTGGGGAATGCCCTGCTCACACACACATACATTCTTGGTCCAGAATGTACCAAGCTCACACTCATACAAATGATTCTCTTTTTTCATAATGCTCTCTTGGCCAAGTAAAAGGTTCAATGAGAAGTCTTCACCAAAAGGAGGAAGGTGGGGTATCTGTTCTATAGCCACAATACACTGAGAATTCACTGATAGGTGCTGAAACATTCTACCTCGCCTTCAGAGCTGCCTTCCACCACACCACTGAACTGCCAGAGTATATAGCCATCATCCGCTCTCCCTGCAGCCCATAAAAAAACAAAAGCATAATGTTTTATCTCAACTTTGAAGCACCTGGAATTGCTACGTGAGCCACCTATGAGCTCAACAAATATTGAAAGGAGCAGACTGATTGATTTTTAAGGATCTTTGATGGTAGAGGAGATGTTAAAGATGACAGACATCTGTATAAAATTGCTCTGCCTGTGACACTGATTTTATAGGATGCTAAGTATGTCTACAGGCACACTTCTGCTGTACACTAATGTGTGGATCTGATTGCATAGGGACTCTGAAGACACTGCAGTTGTCCTCAGAGTTGGGAACAACTACAATATCTGGAAATAGAAACCCTTAAAATTCTACTCACAGTTATACTTTCAGAAATCAAATTTGAGGCAGTTTTTAATTTTTTAAAAAATTTTCACTTTTTAATGTGGAGTTGGTCAAATTAACAAGGAACAGAATTAAAGTGCCATGACCCCTGCTTCAATAAATACCTTTTTTGGAACTCCAGGTGTTTTTGCCAAAGGGCTGGTTTTTATAATGGAAAATTTACTTGGGGAAAAACAGTTCTAAGGCCATTAAATATGCAAATCAAGGTACCATTAGAGGTGCTTTCTCACCAAGTCAGCTGTTGTGAGGCCACATGGCACAGCAAGTTGGCGGCTGCCCTTGCTCTTGCCTTCCCCTCCACAATCTTCTGCCTTCCAGAGCTCAGCTGAAGCACAGGGCTTGTCTCTTTCTGGGCCTCCTCTCTCAGTCTCTTGGGGGGGTTCCATTTTCCTGCAGTCCAATCTCTCTGTATTGTCAGGAGCAATATAATATGGCAGCTCCCATTTTCTGTATGTCTCTCTCTTTGTATCTCCCTTTATATCAGACTACCAGACCCAGCACAAGGGCAGAAACTCAACCTGAGTCGTGCCCTCCTGACACAGTCCAAGCAAAAGCCCCAAACTGATCTCATCAAGTAATTTAATCAAAGGCCCCTTTGATTACGTTCTGCAAACAGAATGCAGCACAGTCACAGGGTACCACACCCAGAGGAAGAGACTAGTTTAAGAACATAATCTTTCTACTTTGGGAATTCTTAAAATAACTTCAAATTGTCACACCAGGAGTCATACCAGGTCACAACTGATGCTTATTATACTGCAAATAGCTCTATGAGCCACAAGAAGCACAGAAGAAAAATCTTAAAGTACTTAATTCTAAATGTCACAAGGAATGATAGTACATAGAAGATGTTCATGGAGAGAAAATGACAGGATATCACTAAAAGCTGTTCCAGCAGTATAAGATTTCAATCTGAAGATATGAATCAGTGCAGTAATATATTGCAATGGAAAGCAATTTATCCCCCTTCTCCTAATTTGTGATCAATCGCTACTTAAAAGGGTAAAACTGCAATTGAAAATAAATGCACAAGGCACATGCAAGATATGTCTGAACAAGGAAAATAGCTATTTAAAGACGATATGGGCATTTATTTTCCATGTACACGGACCTTAAAAAGAATGCTTGACTGTCGGCAAAGTCCTAGTGAGAGTTGATGCTTCAGGACTTGAGCTTCTTCTTAACATCTACCATCAGAAAATGAACTGCTTAAAAATCCAGACGGCTACAACATGCAAGGCTGACCTTAACAAATATAAAATTGGTCCAGGAGGATTTGCAGTATTGCCCTGCTAGTGCCAGCGGGGGCTGCTATGCACCCGCAGTGACAGTTAAATGAAAAGGGAAGCCATATGAATTTCATGCATAAGTTCCTATAACATCTTCAGGAAACCCTGCTGGTGCAGCCCCTTGAATTTGAAATCTACAGGGTTCACCACAAGAGAAGTGAAGGTCACTCACTGACATTAAAACTGACAGGGCTCACATTTCAAAGTACCAATGTTGATCAGATATGTCTTCTATGTGTTCATAAATAACTGACCTCAAATAATAGAGCTGACTAACCTATACCCTGTGCGTTAAGATCTCAAAAATTGCTTTCCCTCCTTATTGCTAATTGTGCTCCTTAAAATTCTCCACCTGACTTCTCATTAATTTATTATTTTACTTAACTATGTTGTACAAAACTTCATTCAAATCCACAAGGAGTTTTAAATGAGAGTGTCTTATATAAAAAGAACTGGTTTCTGTTTATTGTGAGCTAAAGACATATTTACTTTAAGTCAAATGAGCAGAAACTTATTTAAATTTCTTTGATGCAAAGAATTGTGCTGAATATTGCAGGGAAGACGAGTTAAATTTGGATCTTGTCCTGCAAACAGTATGAGGTTATTGAGAGGAGCCGGACCAGCGTGTGGCTCTGTTTCTTCAGCTCATACTGATTTTTAAAGTCAGGACACACAGCTGCAAGTCCAAGCTGCTTCTTGTCTCCGAATCTCATTTTACTGCCAGGTTTTTCTCGTTCACATCCAAATCCACCTTCCAACCTCATCAGAGATCCTGCCCTTTTAGGTACTGAGAAAACTAGGCCCATTTCAGAAAGAACGTGGCATGGTCGGAAACGATGCAGAACTTGCAGTGCTTGCTTATATGTTGGTTAAGCCACTGATTTATGGTATGATCAGTTGCATTTTTAAAGAATGTCTTAGCTTCAATCTATTCATTTATACAAGGGAAGTACAAAGGAATTAAAATAAATTTAGGGGAAAATGCCAGGCCATTAATCTCTACATTTGGTTAGCAGAGAAGGAATGTAATCATCTTTTATGGACGTCTTCATATAGGATGGATTCTCTTTTCCAGAAGGATTTATAGCAGTTCTTCGTGACTGGCTGAGATCCACATATCCCAGGCTTTTTTCACAAAAAAAATCACTCATGGAATAAGGAGAAAGAACTTACCACCCATGCAGTCTGGGCACAGTGAGAAGTAGCCTGATAAAAAGACATGTCTTTGAAGTTTCCTCTTTGATCATAAAAGTTGTAAGATTTTTCTTTCTACTATAAATATATTCTTTGTTTCAATGTGAATTTGGCATTTATGATTGGTTACATTATTTGATTTACTTTTCTCTATACTACCATGTAAAACTGACAGTCCAAAATCCTCCCCATACTTTTATGAAGGTCCCTTTGTCCCTAGCATAAGGTTACCTTGCCTGGGAGAAAGAATATTAGTTGGACCTAAGAGAAGGAAAAATACAGATCTATATACCAAAGCAAGGACTCCGATCCAACAAAACAGTTTCCAACAATCTTTCCATTACAAAAATAAAGTGACTACCTTTTGGAAAAAGTCCATGTTATAGATTTCAGTTAAACTGTAATTCAGTTAAACTGTAAAATGGGATCTCTGATTTTTGTCTTCAGAGTGTGCTGGCTAGGTAAAATGATCAGTTTCCAATGGCCCCCAAATGTTACGAAAGTGTTAGTTGATTGAAGATAACCATTATCAATGTCTCAAAAATTTGATGTATAGAGAACATAGACAATTTTGAAACATTAAATAAATGACAAATCCAAAGTGTAATGTGAATTGACAGGAGAAGCCAAAGATATAATAAAATGCACTCAAAGGGAAAGTAATAAAGACTCTCACAGCTCTTTTAGGTACATTTCATGAATAAATGAATGAACGAATACCAAAATCATGTCAAAAGACAATTACAGGGAAACGGACTTTGGCCCAGTGGTTAGGGCGTCCGCCTACCACATGGGAGGTCCGCGGTTCAAGCCCCGGACCTCCTTGACCCGTGTGGAGCTGGCCCATGCGCAGTGCTGATGCGCGCAAGGAGTGCCGTGCCACACAGGGGTGTCCCCCGCGTAGGGGAGCCCCACGCGCAAGGAGTGCGCCCGTGAGGAAAGCTGCCCAGTGTGAAAAGAAAGTGCAGCCTGCCCAGGAATGGTGCCGCCCACACTTCCTGTGCCGCTGACGACAACAGAAGCGGACAAAGAAACAAGACGCAGCAAAAAGACACAGAAAACAGACAACCAGGGGAGGGGAGGGGAATTAAATAAATAAAAATAAATCTTTAAAAAAAAAAAAAAAGACAATTACATTAGTAGCCCCAAGGAACACCAGGGGCAAGTATAAATAGACTTTAAGATATGTTTTTGCTAAATCAGCAGAGCTGGGTTAGAGAAAAGATGGTGTTTTTTTTTGGCCAAATATTATCTTGGTAACAATTTTCTATTGTATATAAATTGTCAAAATTTAGATTTCTAAAATGTAAGAATAAAAATACTGTCAAGTGAGATTCAAGGAACAGGAGTACCATTTTCCCCGGGGTGGCTTCTGATGTCACACTTTGGGAATTTGCCTGTATCCTTTTTATATGGCTTGATATTGATATATCTGAGTCTAATTGAGGTGTCCAGAGTGTTTTGATCCTTTATTTTTTTTTAATTTTTTATTTCTCTCCCCTTCCCTGCCCACCCCCCAACCCCACGTTGTCTGCTCTCTGTGTCCATTCACTGTGTGTTCTTCTGTGTCCGCTTTTATTCTTGTCAGCAGTACTGGGAATCTGTGTCCCTTTTTGTTGCATCATCTTGATGCGTCAGCTCTCTATGTGTGCGGTGCCACTCTTGGGCAGGCTGCGCTTTTTTTTGCGCTGGGCTGCTCTCCTTATGGGGCGTACTCCTTGCATGTGGGGCTCCCCTACATGGGGGACACCCCTGCACGGCATGGCGCTCCTTGTGCACATCAGCACTGCGCATGGGCCAGCTCACCACACGGGTCAGGAAGCCCTGGGTTTGAACACTGGACCTCCTATGTAGTAGGCAGATGCTCTATCCATTGAACCAAATCCATTCCCGTCATCCTTTCTGATGTAATTCCTATTGGAAATACTTAATGGTATCTCAATTCTGCTTTCAAGGACTGCCCTTTCTTTCAGTCTTGTTCATTTGTTTTGCTGTTTGTTCACCTCACTACCTTTTCACTTATAAACATAAGATTACCAACTAATTACCTTGGCTGTGTGAAGATCAATTCACTACTGTGGATAGGAGAGTAGATGGCAAGGCTTTATGTCCTGGGGTCACATAAAGTCTCAGAATGTTCTGGCTCCCAAATATTTAACATATTTCTTTAAGGGATACTTGGAAATATTTGATATTGAATGTAAACTCAAGGATTCAAGTCATATAGCAGAATTAAATTTTAGGTCTAAATATTGACATTGACTAACATGTGTATCATATTCTTTCTCTACAGATTATAATCACAATGTGTGATCTGAAGAGTATTACTGAAAATCTCATCTTTTATTTCTGCATCAGACAAGAAACAGGACCCAAACAAGGATTTTCTCTACTTGTATGATCTATTTATAGGAGGTGGACATGGACTAACCCTCCCTTTTGTTGTCTAAAGAACCAGTCAGAGCCTTTTAGATTACTTATTCCAATTCCTGGATTTTATAAGGAAACTGGAACCCTAAGATATTAAGCTATTCTCCAGAGGTAAAAAATTTAGCTTGTGGCATTGGGCTCCTTGTATCTAAGTTATTATGGAAATTCTAAGTACTATTATTTAAAAGGGAAAGGGAAGAGATATCAATCTCTAATTGTACAAGAGTATATGTTTGTAAATCACAAAAGAAAATATTTTTAATTTGGAATAGAATGATAAGAGGAACATAGGAAAGCTATTTAAAGATAAATTTAGCATTATCCTCAGATATTAATCTATTATGTGGTTAATTATGTCTAATTTGACTAATGATATATGATTAAATACACATGCAAAAATCATTAAAACAATAGTAATATATAGATGACAAAGACCTCTGCTCTTGAATCCATAATTAATAACTTTTGACTTAACTCTAGGAAGACGCAATATTTCAAAATCACAACCAAAGGAATATATTATTAGGCATAAATTCAAAAGCCAGTAAACCATATGGTAAAACATGGATAACAGAAGTGGGAATGAAAAAGTTACTGCTGAGGCCAGATCTGTTTTCCAGATTTTTCACTAAAGCTTCCATATGAAAAAAGCTTTGCATTGTTCCTTCATAGCTAAAAGTACAGAAAAGAAAATAAGAAATACTCTTAACATGCTAATAATAACTTAAAAATATTAATGAAAATTAAATCATTTCCTTTATCAAATGGACAAAGCCAAAAAAAAAACAACCATATGCAATGCTGGAAATTATGCAGAAAGGGATGCACTGTCAAACATGAGAAATAACCATCTAAAAAGGTGCAATGCTTCAAGGAAGAAATCTGGAATATATATCGAGGACCTTAAAGATGACCAGGGCCGCTGTCCTTGCATTCCCATTTCTAAGACTCTAATCTTAGATTCAAAGCATACAGAGTTCTGTATATAGATATGCATTTCAGCCCTAGTTAACCACTTTTAAAACAAAACTAAAAATAATCTAAATGTTCAACAATAAGGAAATGGTGAGCTAATGCAGAGAATTCCCACATGGTGGAATCTTGGCCATCTATTAAACACTTTTGTTCTCATGGGCTGTTTCATGACAGGGGAAATCTATCATAATACCATGTCAGATAGATAAAGCCAGATACAAAACTGTGGATATATTTAACACAGGCAATATGATCCCATTTGACAGGCACCACACATATACACACCATACCTAGATGCAAATATTCAGGTATAATCAAGATATTAGAAAGCAATGAACCAATATATTAGTAACAGCGAGGGTAAAAGTAATTGCAAACATATAAAAAATAATTGGGGAAGCAGATATAGCTCAGGGGATGAGCACCTGCTTCCCTTCCAAGAGGTCCTGGGTTCAATCCTTAAAAAAAATTATATATATATATGCATGAATTACTTCTAATAAAAAATAAAGCATTATTGGGGAGAAAAACAAACAAAGAATGATCAGGGTCCACATCAAGACCTCGTAGCATCTCTATACACACACCCGTCAAAGGAAGAAGAAAGATTCCCTTCTTTATCCTACAAAAATATAGGACACTATCTTCTGTCTTATACAAAAAGGGACAATAATCAATCAAGTCATTGATGATACACACACACTTACATCTAATAGAATGTAGTAGCTTCTATTTTTAAAATCTCCCAAAAGCAATAATATGAAAAATGTTATTGCGACAGACAATATCATTTTACCAACAATTATCTCCCCGTGTACCTGGGAAGCTCATTTTCTTAGAAAGATGTTATTAATAAAAAAGGTGACAGCTTAGCAGCAGGAAACGTGGAGGGCAATGCTCAGAGTAAGATAATATGATCATCACTACATATTTTCATGTCATCTTTATCAACTTTAATGGAAGGTTTCAAAATACAGGCTTTTGGACGGCATTCGGACTTCCAGAAGTATGCTTTGAATTCTTTTGAAAAATAGAAAAGAGGTTTTTTAATATTACACTGCTTTAAAAGCAGTTGAGCCCTTGTTTTTTAGCAATTTCTAATTCCTTTGCTGAAAATCCGAAAGAATCGTCTCCGCTATCCTTGCATGTTGAAGGCATTAGCGATCCACAATCACTCACCCTGCCAGGTGAGGCTGACGGCTGTATTCATCAGGCAACACCACCATTAGAGCAGTGACTGGACATCCAGCAAAAAGGAAAATGTCTAATCTTTACTCCTCAGAGACAAGTTTTGGGTTTCTTTTGACAGATTTTATTAAGACTTAGGTTTCTATTAATCAACGCTTTTATTTAAATTTATTAAAGAGTTAGAAGAATTGTGTTAGGAGTATTAATATCTGCTCAGCATGAAATCATATAGTTTAAAGAAACTTGAAAAGGCCATTGAATATGATCCCAGACACCAAGGAGCTATAACACATAATACAAAATGAATAGGGCATATAGCTGTATTTGCTTAAAACTCTAAAAGAAAGAAGTTTCTTTGACTTTATTAACTCATTTTGTCACTTCAGTATGTTCTTTCTGATATAAAGGCTAAGATTCCTCTGCTAAAATTCAAGCATTTAGCCAAATTCAGAGAACATGTAATAAAGCTAATTTTAGTCTCTTCATTTGAATATTGTGGAGTAAGGACTTCTACTCTCAACCTTCTGCCCTGCAGATTAAATACCCTCATAGCTTCTTGTATTTTGTCCTATCCTATCCCTCTAAACTATAATTCAAATCTAGTCACTCTTTTTTTTTTTTCAAGCAGATCCTCTTCACGTTTTCCATCTTTCATTCTATACACTGGAATTGGAGATAACCAGCTCCTAAATGAGCAGCATGCTTTTACTTTTTGGATATAAATATATGTGATGCCCCAATGTCTACACAGACAAAAACTTGAAAGAAATGAAGTGGTATAGAAAACTAAACTAAATGTTATGGCCTCTGTATTTTGATAACTGACGCTTATATATTGTTATTACAGTCTAAATTTTGACATCATGTTCATTTTCTTTTAGAAAACTTTGATATCAATAATGAGTTTGCATGTTGATGTCAACTAAAATTGACATATCGAACTATTTTAGATATGTCTTCTCACTTATCCTAGGATCCTAATTGACTACTAACTAAACAAAGCATTTGGCATTTTAAAGTTTCATCACATTAAAATAGACCCACTGGGGACATCATCAAAATAAAGCAGGTGTAGCTCAGTGATTGATCACATGCTTTGCATATACAAGGTCCCAGATTCAATCTCCAGCACCTCCTAAATAAATAAATAAATAAATAAATAAATAAATAAATAAATAAATAAACAGACACTATTCAGGTAAGAGAAATTGCTGAGGAAGTTTCATGAAGAATAGTGTTGGAAAGGAAAGCTATTGAGTGTGACAATTTCTTCAGATCAAATTCTTACCTGGTATCTGTACACGTTATGCAACTTATGTTTCGACTATTTGTTGTGATCAAGTTCAAAGCTACTGATGTTTCCTTGTCAGAGGTTGGATGTGCTCCACATTTGAAGAAAAATTCCTGAAAGAATGAAAGAGAAATAAGATCACACACCTGAAATTCCAGCCGGCCATTTTCCTCTCTCTAAACTTTTCTGCAGTGAATGATCTCTTTCTGCAAGAAAAGAAATCAGTCATTAGGTATGAGCCAGGAATGAATGAGCACCGTATCTTCTGAGGGATACTAATATTCTTGCAACAATGGAAGGGTGACAAGGTCTACGCTTATTCACTCCTTCTTTTCGTCTTTAAGTCAAGGGGCCAGGGAAACACTCAGCCCTTAGTTAAGCAATGTCCCTCTATAAAAAGAGAGAGTCTAGTAGAACAACAGAGCATGTATGCAAGAGGAAGCCTAAAATAATATCTCACATATGAGAAAAGGGAGATGGTGAGCCATGAAATGATCGGTTCAAGGTCAAAGAGTTAAAGGTGAACCCAGGCTTCCTAATGGAATTCTCCCATTTTGTCACTTCCGTATAATATTCTTTCTGATATAAAGGCCAACACCCCTCTGTTAAATATCCTTATATAGTTGCTCCTTTAGCAATAAGAATGTACAACTAAGTAAGGAATCTTGTGAACCTATCAATAAGCATGCAAGTACTCATGGAACTACAGTAGACTAGCAGGTTATGGCTCTCCCCTGCCTCATCGAAAGCCTTGTCCCATTTTCTGCCTTCTGTCAACATCCCAGCATTCCCTGGGAGACGCTTCCCCGGTGAAACTAATTTCCTGGCTTAGCTCTCTGTCAGTACTCAGCTGCACACCACCCCCTCCTCCTGCTCCTGCCATTTCCAATCCACGTCCTACATCACATGCTTTACCTGAAGCTTTTCACACAGGTCCATTCTCTTGACGGATTACATTTCCCCCTTCTCAATCAAAATGGCTTTTTTGTACTTTTCCTCATGGCTTCCTTCTCCTACTTCCACATTTGTTCACACACCCTTTCTTCCCCTGCGCACACCGAGGTGGTCAGTCAGTAATTGCTGTTTCTTGTCAAAGAGGATCTACGTTTTCCACAATACTAACATTTGTGAAGCTAAATTTACTGCTGCTGCAAAAATCCTCTACAACCATATTGCTGGATGGACGCAGTACCACTGCACACGGCTCATGTTCATTCCTCAACTCCATTTGTCTTAACTAATTGGAAGGCAGAGAGTGTTTTCCTTGTAAACACTTGACCTGGCATTGGCAAATGTTTCATGTAAAGGGCCAGGTAGGAAATATTTTTTGGCTTCACAGGCCATATGATCTCAGTCGCAACCACTCAACTCTGCCTTTATAGCCCGAAAGTAGCAAGAGGCAATTTATAAATTAATGGGGGTGACTGACTGTGTTCCAATAAAACTTTACTTACAAAAAGAGGTGACAAGTCTGATTTGGTCTGGAGGCCACAGTATATCCACTCCTATAATTCTTCCATGAGATAGTGGTGTAAATACCTTATTTATATTTGTACCCTAACAGTTCCTGGAATAGGCTGGGCACTAAATTTTCTTATGTCACCATCAATACCTCCATTTAACAAATGTTAATGAGTTCCCTTATATATTTGACGTCACCACACTTATTTTCTTCCTTCACTATTTGTAATCTATTTAACCTCATTGTTCTCTGACACTGACAAATGGTGAGTTTTTTATCAGTGGGTTTATCAGTGGGTCTCAAATTCATGTATATCAGAATCACCAGGGTTTGTTAGCTAGAGAATTCTGGCCGCGCCCCCAGAGTTTCTAATTCAGCAGTGGTGCAAGGGCACCAAGGATTTGGATTTCTTACGACCTGCCAGGTGATGTTGTCACAGCAGTACTGGAGACCTCAACTTTGAGAACCACAGAGTCGCACCAACCTTGCCGGGAATGCCAGTAAACTCTACTATTTTTTGCTCTCAAAATATTACAGCCAGAGCAGAACTTGCTCACTCCATCTGAAATAAATACCACATATGAGGTAAATTCCGTTACTTTCCAAAAATGTGGAGGGTGCCATTATATAGAGAAGAGTCCCAAAGCCAGATTTTAAGAACTCAGGCTTTTCTTAACTACAAGCCACTTACCGATCCCAGGGGGTACACTGCTGGTTAACGACAGTAAACCAGGCCTTCCTGACTTCTTGAGAACAGCCCACATGGTAAGTGGAATAGTGGCAGAGCTCCCTCCCTGCAGGGCCAACCCCACAGATGAAGGTGTGTGATCAGCCTTGCTGCGATGGATGGGATGCCCAGCGTGTGTGACAGGAGCTGAGGGTCACATTTGGTGATCTGCACCTGTCAGGACCCCAGAAAAGTCTGCTCTTAAAAGTCAAAATATTCCTGTGGGTGTGGACCCATTCATCTCAAGTAGGACCTTTTGGTGAGAAGGATCTTATTTTTCATTTTATTTTATTTTTAAAGAAGCTTTAGATTACATAATTGTTACATCAAAAATATAGGGGATTCCCATATACCCTATCCCCACCCCTTCGCACTTTCCCCCATTTAACAGCGTTTTTCATTACTGTGGTGCATTTGTCACAGCTGCTGAGCACATACTGAGCACTGCTGCTAACCACGGTCTAGAATTTATGTTATGGTTTACACTTGGCACCACGCAATTTTACGGGTTTTCACAAAATGTGTAATGGCCCGTGTGAGAAGGACCTTAACTAAAGGTGACACCCACCTCATTCAGGGTGGGTCTTAATCCTCTTACCAGAGTCCTTTATAAGAGAATGAAATTCAGACAGAGAGTGAACGCCAGGGGAGAAGCAGCAGCTAGAGGAATCCAGGATCGCCTGCAGCTAAACTTCCTGATGGACACAGGCCATTACATATTTTGTCATAATCTACAAAACTGTGTGGGACAGATACAATTTTGCCACTAATCCACACTCAGAGGCAATGCTCCAATACGTGTGATACAATTGTAACAAATGTACCACACGAATGAAGGGTGTTGTTAATGTGGGGAAAATGTGGGAGGGGTAGGGAGAGGGGCATATGGGAATCCCCCATATTTTTCATGTAATATTTATGTAATCTAAAGCATTTTTAAGTATTAAAAAAAATTTTTTTATAAGAAACATATCCCAAAGATTCCCTTGATTTAGACATGTCTCTGAGACTCGAAACCGTAACCTTGTAAATTAATAAATTCCCCTTGTCTAAGCCAACCTCCTGCACAGTATCTGCATTTCTGCAGCCTAGCAAACTGGAGCACTTGTGTTGATGGAGAAATGCTCAGGGGCTCAGGTCCCTTCCAGCAACTGCAGGGAAATTGTGCTAATTGGTTTCTGTTTGTTTTGTTATTTGCTTATTTAACACAGACTGCCATCCTTTTCACAGAACCTTTCTGAAGTGCCACAAATCCTTCAAAAGCCAAGTTCCAGTGTATTGAGAAAAGATGTAAAACAATTTCTGATCACCAAAACAAAGGGTTTGGAGGACATTACTGCCTCGTGACATGTGTTGAGCTAGATGTGCCTGTTTCTTGCAGACATAAAGAAAAAAATCCTCATTCATAACAAAGCAATTCCTTAAAAGGGGCTGAGTTGGATGGACTATTGAAAAGGCATTTCATATACAGGTAAATAAATAGTAAATTTTTTTCTTAGCTTGCAGAAAGCTACTGGTAGACATTCAGTGAACATGTCACAAACTACTCTAACACCAGATGAAAGCCCAAATCCTTTCCAGTGTATGTGTATTGGGGCAGTGGAGAGGGTAGAAAATGGTATACGAGGATATATGAAAACTCCTGTAAAAATTAAGTTACTGGGAGCGGACATGGCTCAAGCAGTTAAGTACCTGCTTCCCACATGGGAGTCCTGGGTTCAGTTCCCAGTGCTTCCTAAAAAACAAACAACAAGCAAATGAATGAAAAAACAACACAGGGATGCCACTGTGGCTCAGTGGTTCAGCGCCGGCTTCCTACATAGGAGGTACGAGTTCAGTCCCTGGCTCCAGTAACTCACACCAAAACAAAAACCCCACATTATTACTGACGCTGTATATTACATATGTCTCATCAGTGAATTTCAGTGTTTTCTCCACCAATTTTCCTTAAAGGACATGCTTTTATGGCACTCGAGTAATTGTCAAGAATTGTTTAGGGTGTGAGACTGTATCTGACTGCTATGGGCTGGGGGAGGTGGGGCTGTGTGTGTAAACTTGCTAAAACTTAAGATTCCAGCATAAGCCATGTGTGCATACAAACAATAAGAACCGCCTCTTGTCTCCACGCCAGCCACTCCAGTCTCCTAGTTCCCTGAAAGTCAATTAAGTGATATAGACTCTATAGGCTTTGGATATTCAGGGAAGGTGCAGACCAAATGAGTTAATTCAAGCTTACCTGGAATGTGGGGGGTATGTGTTAATTCAAGCTTATCTGGTACTCAAACAAAGCACCACTCCTACATCCCCTGTATAAAAGGGACCCAAAAATCCCATTCGGGGCTCTGGTTTTGGACTGGAGTCCCTGAGCCCGGCCGGTCGTAATGATTCTTTTTCCTTCCCCAAAATCTTCCTGAGTCCTGGCCTTCACTAGGCGATCAACGAATCTTTCTGCCTCCTGCAACACTACTCGCAAGCTACCCAATTAAACTGCCCAGGATCGGGGATGTCGGTGGAGAACAGGAGGTGCCTGAGCCTGAGACGCAGGACTCGATTATCACAGCACAGGGCATCGAGACTGTGCCAGCTGCTCTTGTAGCCCAAGCCCCACGGGGCCCACGAGGGGCTGCGGTGCACGTGGCGTGAGCAGTGGCTATGTCCCACAGCTGAGGAGCCCTAGCTCAGGGACCAGGTCTTTCGTAATGAGCTGTAAGCAAATCTACCTTGTGCTCTGGAGAGAGACACAAGCTCTATCCCCTAGGACTGTTTGCTTTACAAACTTAACTGAAAAAGTTAGCCTAGAACAAAACATGTGCAGAGAAACTAGAGATAATAACAGAGACTTAATATTACTAATAAAGCTTAGTGATAATAGAGTAACAAAGGCTTTTCTTACAGACTAATTAACTGGGTTATCTGGTTATTTCCTGTCCTATAACAGGCAGTGGGCTATGATTTCCAAAGTCTGTTATTTCTAGTCTACATTTAAAACCAACAATGAAACAAATAAAAGTAAACTTAAGAACTGAGTTTACAAAATGTCTACCTTGAGGAACCTCAGATGGGTTGCCATCTTGTTGTGGAATTTAAGAGAAGTTCAATTATTTGAGTATAGAGAGGCCAGGACTCAGGAATGATTTTGAGAAGGAAAAATGGTTTATTGACGGCTGGCCGGACTCGGGAGCTTTCAGTTTGAATCCCGAGCCTTGAACAAGATTTTCAAACGTCTTTTATTTTTTTATTTTTTTTTTTTTTCTGAGTAAAAAGCACTTTTATTTATTTTTTTTTTAATTTTTTTATTTTTTATTGACTTTGTAATATTACATTAAAAATATATATGTGAGGTCCCATTCAACCCCACCCCCCCACCCCCCCCTCTCCCCCCCCCAACAACACTCGTTCCCATCATCATGACACATCCATTGGATTTGGTAAGTACATCTTTGGGCACCTCTGCACCTCATATACATTGGTTCACATCATGGCCCATACTCTCCTCTATTCCATCATGTAGGCCCTGTGAGGATTTACAATGTCCGGTGATTACCTCTGAAGCACCATCCAGGGCAGCTCCATGTCCTGAAGACGCCTCCACCTCTCATCTCTTCCTGCCTTTCCCCATACCCTTTGTCCATTATGTCCACTTTTCCCAATCCAATGCCACCTCTTCTATGTGGACACTGGATTGGTTGTGTCCATTGCACCTTTATGTCAAGAGGAGGCTCAGATTCCACCTGGATGCTGGATGCAATCCTCCCATTTTCAGTTGTAATCACTCTAGGCTCCATGGTGTGGTGGTTGTCCTTCTTCACCTCCATCTTAGCTGAGTGTGGTAAGTCCAATAAATCAGATTGTAGGTGCTGGAGTCTGTTGAGGCTCAGGATCTGGCTATCACATTGTCAGTCCAGAGATTCAAATCCCCTAAATATATCTTAAACCCCAACATTAACTGTACCTCCAGCACATTAGCATGAAAGTCTTATGAAGGGAGATCCCATCTGAGTCCAGATTCATCACACATAAACACCATTTCCAAAGAGGGGCCATCTGCCCCGGTAGTCAACCCCATCGGCCATGACCATAACTCCCATGGGTCTCCTTAGCCCTCAAAGGAACCAATATCTGGGGGTTGTATCTGCTTTATCTGTCTCTCTGACTCTGCTCAGTTGTGCATGAGGGCAAACCTTCTGCCAGCCTCCAGACTCTTTTTTAGAAACTCGTAGCCATATAAACTCATTTCTCCTTTCCATTTCCCCCTTACTTTAGGTCAAACAGCATTTTAAAGTCATGGTATTTTATGTAGACATGGATATTCTGCTGATCCGCATTGAACCTTCCGTATAAGGTCATTTTCCAGTTGCATCATCAGTTGGTAGTTGATAGTGGTCCCTCGTTGCCAGGGAGGCTCATCCCCGGGTGTCATGTCCCACGCTGGGGGGAAGGCATTGCATTTACATGCTGAGTTTGGCTTCGAGACTGGCCACATTTGAGTAACATGAAGGCTGACAGAAGGAAATTCCCAGGCACAAAGTTGCTCTAGGCCTTGTTATTATTTTGGGTTTATCAGCTCACAAGCATAGTCATTAGTATCAGGGGCTCACTGTTGAACCCTCACTCCCTCCCGGTCCCCACCACTGTACCTGGGAGACTGTCGCTGCTCACCTAGGGTCTTTTATACAGAGAGAAAAGGCCAAATGGTCCCTTTGTTTCAGTTCTCAATAGGCTTCAATTAGCATATATCTTCCACATATTAGGTAAGCTTTTAGCATGGACTCCAGACATTCTCTAGATAAGCCTTTAGCTTAGTGTATTTGGTTTTTGCATTTCCCCTAAATACTTAAAGTTTATAGCCCTGGCATTGTTAAACATTTCTTGGGACTGGAGCAGCTGCCAGTCCCTAAGGGCAGGACTGCAGCCTCTTACCGTTCCACACCCACAAGTCAAACAACTTAGTTATCTCTGAAGAGACAAAGAGCCTTCCACCCATAGCCCACATCAATCTCACTGCAGCTATCTAAGCCCTTTTAAGTAATGTTTATGAATTATACTTTTCTGTGTTTTGTTTCTTTTGATTGCCCAGGTTAAAAAACAAAAAAAAAACAAACAAGGAAGACAAAGCCAGGGACGTCTTCTAGCTTCAGTCCAAGCAGCTTGGTCCGAAAACTGAGAAGCAGCCTGAGGTTTCGGTCACGGGGGGAGTCACCCAATCTGATCCCCGGCAAGCGTTTCCAGGAAATAGCTCAAGCAACGCTAAGTGGGGTCCAAGGCCGGGTCACTTCAGGGGGTGCGATTACAGTTACGGTCGGTGTCCGGAGTTGACCAGGAAGTTGCTTCTAGGTCACTAGAGAAACTCCCCGGTAGGCACAGCAGGGAAACAGCCCTTGGTTCCCGGGAGGAACCCGTCCATTCTAGCAGAGGCCAGAACAGGATCCTTCAGGATCCTTAACTCTGCATTACAGAGCCTCGGGGGGTGCATCCCCCCCACCTTTTAGCCATGCCTACTCACAGAGAAGTCAGTTACAGAGAAGAAGAAAGCAAATCCTTCACGTTTAAACGACATGAACGCTCCACCCAGACTAACCAGGAGCTATAGTTTCCACTAGCCTGCATGTTTCATTTAGATCCACTTTTTCACCTCTGGGAGCCTTAATTAAAGCCAGTTTTTCTGTTTTCTCCTTTAAGTAACAGCCTAAAATAATAATAAAAATTAAAATTAAATTTACAAACTATAAAAAAAGATGTTAAAAATAAAATTAGCTAAAATTTGTCTTTTTATTTTGCTTCTATAATTGTTTCCTACCTTATTAATACTAAAAAAGAAGAAACATCTAACAGTCATATTCCTGGAGTTCTTAAAAATGTACTAACATTTTACTGTTTCTACAGACAAGGTTGTGATCCTTTTCTTATGCACTTACAGAATTCTTACATTTAATAATTCACCTGCCATCTTATTCCACATCATTGAGACTTGACCTTCTAACCAAGTCAAACCCACAGAAAGCAAAGGTATACTAAGAGGACGGGCCAGGGAACACTTTAATCCAACTGCTTATAGTATTCCTAGAAAGACACTTGCTCCCTCCTCAAATTCTACTACGCTGTTTTACTCATGACTCATGATCAGTGACACACGCAAAAGGGAAAATAATAGTAACAACTAGGCCAACCGATAAAGCAAGCCAGCAAAATCTGGACAATACAAAAATCCAATCAGTATAAAAGAATTATAGCATCTGAAGCGAATTAGTCAACTCCAAAGATGAATCGATATGCTCCAAATTACCATAAAAAATTTCAAAATAATCATTCTCAAAAGCCCTGCTTGTTCCAAACACAATAGATCAAACTGAAAAAACAGGTAGCTCTGAGATATGGCTTCTTATTTGCCCATAAACATTCTAAAAGCTTTTCCCCAAGTTAAAAATTTTATAGATATTGCTTAATAAGAAATATTTTTCCAAATAAAATATTGGGTCTATCTTTATGAAGAGTCAAATTTCAATGTCAGTCTCTAAATCCTTCTAGCTAATACCTCCAAAAGGAAATGGGCAAATGGGACACACGATTTTCACTGCAAAAGTTCCTCCAGGTCTACCATTTGCACTAAACGAGCCTCCGAAGGCTGTCTGCATGGGGCAAGGTCTAGTAGGAAAATGATGCCCACACCCGGCAGCTCAAATGAAGGAACTGAATATGCGACTTCAGTTACGCAGGTGTAGGAAAAGCAGAAGAGCTAAACAAGGAAAGGAAGACACCAAAGAACTTAGCGATTGAAGGGGCAGCTATGTCCTAAAGTTGGACAAAAATGGGAAATGAACATGGAAATGGGTGCCCGGGCAGCCAAGGACACTGGACAGTGAGTGAGGTATGTTCACTACCAGTGAGGTCTCGGGAGGGCAGAGAGAGAGCACCCCAGCTTCAGCCCTCTCGTTTGCTACCAGGTCTGCTGCAGGCCACGGCTAGTCTGAAGCAAGTTCAGGGACTTTGGGAGTAAGGATTTCCCATTGGGAGCCCTGAGACCAGATCAGAGAGAGAAAAGGCAGGGGTGGATCTAAAGGCAACCAGCAAATCAACGACTGCTGTAGCATGACAAGGCAAATCCAATCTGTACCATCGTAATTCCTCAATTTGTACTCTTGTTAGTGCTAATCCAGTCTTCATGAGCCTCCATAAAATGGGGGAAAAAAGATACATTCAGATATGCTCTATAAAACGGATTGAATATATCTAATTTTTCTCACTGTCTGGACATGGAGTTTAAACTCAAACTTGTCAAAAGATTATCCACCCAGATTTTCTAGGAAGATTGAACATATGGGAGATAAAAAAGTACTAAGTATCTTATATTTTTATCCAATAGGTTCTTATAGTTACTGACCTAAAACAGATAACCTGACACTTAAAATCAATCTAAATGGCTCTCCCAGACCTAAATTTTCTCTCAGTAGCTACCAGCAGACACAACAGTCCCCAGTTCTCTTCTCTGAAACTGTCCAGGCATAACTGTTATTTTCAGGTTTTCTTACCCATTCTGAAGTTCACTATTGAGGCAATATTAGAATTTTAATTTGTTTTCATTGTAATTCCATTTAATTATATGTATATTACTGAATTTAACTCTGGTTTTAATTTTTTTAAGGTGGGACTTGCAAAATAAGGCATAAGTACACTGGACTCACCACTCTGAGAATTACGTTAAGTCCGTAAAATCTCACAGAATAGCAATGCCCAAGGTTGTTCATTGTGCCTGTTTTGTTTTGTTGTGTCGTCTTTTCCTGCTGAAAGTCAAGCACCTGCCCCTGGCTTGGCTCTTCAACGTTTCCCTCGAGTCCCAGGTCTGTTGTACCCAGTGGATCCAGACCATTCAGGAGAAAAGGGTCTCCTTTTCCTCCACCTCCTCCAGGAAGCTCCATTTTCCACCAAGGGAATTAATTCCCCAGCTCACCACGTCCTCCATTAGCAATGAGAAATACCTATAAACCCTGGCGCTTAACTCTTTATCTTCCCCCAATTGCTGGATTTTTTTCCCCTTGCAGCTCCTCATTCTGAAAGTCAAAGTGAATTCCTTTCAGGGCTAATTCCACCTTCAAATACCAGGACCACAACAAGAACCCTGATAATATTTTTGGTGTCTCTTCAACAGTAATTTTTACTTATGTCTCATTTTCAGATTAAGTTCCTGCTGTTACTTAAGTGATTATAATTTTGCTCAACTTGAAACTTAATGAAATTATAATCCTCAGATAATACTTAAACATAAAAAAAAAATTGAAGCATAAGACCATGTTGGCATTATAAACATCCTGTAAGTAATTTTATCGTCTTTATTACAAATAAACTATCCAACTTGTTAGGCTATGTAACGCTTGTAGACTTTGCTGATTTAACCATGCCAGTTTAATAGTTTTAGGTTAAAAAATTTTGAAGATTAAATAAAATAAACTCTCCAAAGTAAAAACAAAGCAAAAAAACAAACTACAACAACAACAAAAAGCACTTAGGTTTCACCAAGTTAAACAAATAAAATCTAAAAAGTTAATATGTTTATTACATTCAATATTAAGTCTGTTTACTCTTAAAAAGAAGTTAATAAAAAATCCAGAAGATATGCCAAGTAGATCAGGAGATGCAGATGCATTTACACTTCCAAAAAAAGCAAAATCACCTGTAAGTTGCTGCCATTTGCTGCCTTTCCACAAAACCTTAAGAAAGACTTTTTCTCCTTCAAAGACTTTCTTTGGTTAAAAACGAACACATGTTATATGCATATAAATACACACACACAGGTGTGCAGGCACACATGGGATCCAAGCCAGGCCATTCTCAACAGGGAAGAGAATGTCTTCAATAGCTGCTAATCCTAGCCACAGCTTTATAGCTTCACATCTGAATCAGTTTGAATATTATTTTCATTTTTGACATCAATAAGGCTGTTGTTATATTTCAAAAGTATTTTTAAAATTTTATCTTAAAACCAGATTTTTCTTAGATCAATATTTCAAAGGTTATAAGAATCCAAAATCCCTAGCTGTAATTCAAAAGGTTCTAAGGGGGCAGATGTAGCTCAATGATTGAGCACCTGCTTCTCATGTATAAGGTCCTGGGTTCAATCCTCAATACCCCCTTAAAAAAAAAAATTCTTGTGGTGAATTTCATTTATGAATTTGCGGCAAAACCTGACCAGAAAAGGCATAACATTTTTTTCCAGTCTATTTTTATACTAGTTAATGTAAATATTAATAATTTTCATTGTAGATTTAATCATTTTATTTTCTTTAATTATGGGTCACAGACACTTCGGGAGATATTACAGACCAAAAAAAAAAATCTAAAAAGTTCTGAATTCAGAACGCTTCTGTCCTCACAAGGTTTTGTGTTTTTTTTTTAAGATTTATTTATTATTTATCTTCCCTCCCCCCCCCCCCCCGTTGTCTGTTCTCTGTGTTCATTTACTGTGTCTTCTTTATCCGCTTCTGTTGATGTCAGCAGTACGGGAATCTGTGTTTCGTGTGTGTGGCACCAGTCCTGGGCAGGCTGCACTTTCTTTCGTACTGGGTGGCTATCCTTACTGGGCGCACTCCTTGCACATGGGGCTCCCCTATGGGGGGGACACCCCCGCGTGGCACGACACTCCTTGCGCACATCAGCACTGCGCATGGGCCAAGGAGGCCCGGGGTTTGAACCGTGGACCTCCCATGTGGTGGACGGACGCCCTAACCACTGGGCCAAGTCCGCTTCCCCTCACAAGGTTTTTAAGACAAGGGATGTTAATCCTGAACATAAAGTGCTCTTAAATTCTTACTCATTCAGCAGGACTTTCCAGGACACTGTCTTTTAAGTTAATCTTACAAAACTACAAAACAGCCAAAGGAATTCTTTTAGTCTACTGGAAATATCTATAGAGAGAAATATCTATGTAAAGAATCCCTGTCTACCTCTTACATTCTCCTTTAATGCTCGATATAAACAATTTTAAAAATTTATAGCACATGCTTTCTAGAAGCCTAACTGCAAAACCAAGGCTGACAAATAATACAAACCTTATCTTCTCCTTCTATGCCTGTGAGAACAGTCATAATTTGATATTTATGATTTTAAGAAGAAAAGAGGGAAACTGTTAAAGAAGATATTTTAAATAGTGCCTGAAATAAAAATGGATGGATGGACAGATAGATGGATAGACAGATTCGGAGGTTATTAGAGAACCTTATAAAATGAATGAATATATCATATTTTTTCACAGCAAAATTTAAAAACCCTCATTCCCAGTTCAAGGTAATTGCTCAAAAATGCCAGATTGCTATACCTCCCTCTGCCTCCCTATCCCAGGGATGAGCAGGTGGCTGACATCTACTCATTAAATACTGTACTGCCCCACAGGTGGCCAAGTGAGGAGGACTTGTCTGAGAATCATGCCAGAATTCAGAAGGAAAGAGTGGCGAGAGAGAAAGTAAGAGGTCTCTATGACATCATGTGTGCCCCTGAATTCAGTCATAGCTGGCAGTTCCCCAGTTATTATGGTTTTTTGTTTGTATCAGCCACAAGCTTTTTTCCCCAATGTTTACTCATTAAAACAAAACGAAATGAAACAGAACAGTGTGATGTCTCCTCATTGCTTGGCCCATGACTAGGGGTTGGGGATAAAAAGTGTAAACAAAACCCCTGGAGGAGTCAATACACTTGCAAGAGAAAAAGTTCACACTAAATACTACCATAGTAAATGGCATTTAGAAGAACGATCAATGGGTTGCCCATGGGAGAAGGACAGGACTTCACTGGGGAAGGAGCCTTTGAATTGGGTTTTGAAAGTACGAGTTGACCAAGGGGAGAAGGTTCAGCAGCTGGTAAGCAAGAACTTGTGCTGGGGTTCAGAAATTCACTACAGTCTGGGGTTTTGGGAAGGGAAGAAAAGGAAACTGATTCTTTCTATACATCAACATTGATCCCATCCCACCCCAAATTTAAAAAAAGACTGAGATGCCATAGCAAAAAAAAGATGTAGTGTTATTTCTTTATCAATTTTATAAGGTCATCTTTTCAAAATAGATATTTGATTTTCTTTAAGGGAGCTTTCACACTAGATGTTGTTCCTCAGCAAATATATCACTTGGGGATTTGCTAGAACAAGTGCTTGAAGTAAGATTGCTGGTATTTCTTAGCTTGTACATAATTATCTTGCTCTTAGCATTCATTAGTGGTCACTGACTCCAAACCTTCTGGAAGTGAGGGCAGTTGTCAGAGCTGCTTTGACTCTGAGTGATATAGGCTCCCTGTTGGAGAGCTGGGAGGTGACCTAATGACAGGAGGTGACATCCATGGTCCTCATGGCAAGAAAATACAATTTTTTTGGACATTTAACTTATTTCCAGGAATTACTAGCTATATCAAGAGAATCTGGGTAATGATTCACACACAACATAGCATTAGCAGCTGTTTTCTTTCCCAAGGTTGGATGATGATCCATTACTTCCAGGGTAATACTAGCTTTCCCTGGATTTCCATCACCGTTGCAGTAGTATTTAGGGATGGAACTTCTCTCTGATCTCAATATAATAGCAGTACCTTATGTGATATCATCTGCTCAGTATATAAGCCGAACATATCTTCTCTTTCAATTGTCTAACATAGGCTAGGCTATAAAAGAACATATTCATTTTTCTAGCTGTTCTTTCTTTCCTGTAAAAGCTAAAGGTTGCATATGCTTTCATAACATGTCAGCATCAAAGAATATATCGGCTTTCCCAGTATTTGGTAGTTTCATGTGTAGGCAGACTTGTCCAGTATTTTGTTCTTGGATAAAAAAAAAAAAGTGTTGAAATATTTTATTGTTAATACAGAATGCTTCCTTCATGTAATCTCCCACCACCGATTCTCTGTCCAATTACACAATTCAACCTCCAAATAAAGTATATAAATAAATATCTGTTAGGTAGTACTGACTTGCAAGAAACGGAGCAGACAGGTCATAATTTTGAGAATTTGAAACAACACATCACCCATAGATGAATTATTGTGTTCCTAGCATTTTCTAGGCAATCTTGGAAAGTTGGCAGTTATATCACATTTTTAACTAAATGAGCCGAGAACTACTTAAAATGGTAAATAATCTCCCTGGTTAACTATTTTTCAGATCCAGTACAAAGGCCTTCAAAACCTTTCCAGCATCAACTCTCTCACCACTTGCTCTTCTCCCCACAACCACTCTCCACCCCAGCTTTACCAACAACAATTTTCCCGTTTCCCCCGAAGTCTGTGTTTTCTCTGGCCTTTAGCTCTTTGCACAGGGCTCTTCCAGGGCACAGACTTTCCTTCTCTTCCCACCTTCCTCACCCTTTTTGGGTTTTTGACCCGCATGTGTGTTTCAGGTTTCAGTGTACATGTCATCAACCCTGGAAACCATCCCTGATTCCACATGACTGGGTGAGAGGTGTTTGCATAGTACCATGTGTTTCTATATTCTTCTGTACCTAGCCACTTCAGAGCCCCTGTAGAACTGAGATTGTCTGTTTATCTGACTAAACAGGGCAGAAACTGCTTGAGAGATTTTACATAGTATCCTGGTACATAGTATCCAACACCTTGCTTGAATGAATTAGCTTTTTTTCATCTTTTTGTTTTTGTTTAAATCGTGATAACATACATAGAGCACAAAATTTTCCATTTGAACCATTTTAAATTAACAATGTTTTCTTACAATCACCACTGCCATCCATTGCCAAGACTCTGCATTACCCCAAACAGAAACTCAGTACATATTACGGAAAAATCCCCCACGCTCTGCTCCTGTGGCCTTTGGTAACCTCTAATCTACTTCCTATTTCTATGAATTTGGTTATTGTAGATATTTCATTGAAGTGAATATTTGTCTTTTGTTTCTGGATTATTTTATTCTACCTGATGTCTTCAAGTTTCATCCATGTTTTAGCATGTCTCACAACCTCATTCCTTTTTATGGTTGAATATTTTACTATATATGTATACCACATTTTGTTTAACCATTCATCTCTAGATGGGTACTTGGGTTGTATCCGTCGTCAGCTATTGTGATTAATGCTTTGATGAGCAATGATGTACACGTGTTTGCTTGAGTCCCTGTGTGCAGGTTTGAGTCTTTTAAGGACCTCAGAGAATAATGTTCTTAAACTAACCCATTCTTATAGGTGTAAGTCTATTCTATGCAGAACCTTTTGGTTAGATTTGGTTAAGGGACCTTTTAATCAGATCACATTTGATTAGATCACTTCGGTCAAGAGCCTTTCATTAGACTGTGGGAACCAGAGTTAATCCTTTCACTGGAGTCCAATACAAATAGAGGAGAGGACAGAGAATGAGAGCTGCGATTTTACGCTGCCCTGTGAGAAAGGACTTCAGGATTGTCTGCAGGTGCAGAAAGACAGAGAAACTCCAAGAGGCTGAGAGAGGGCCCAGAGGCAGGAATCAGCAGAGTGGCCAAACTTCAAGCAAGGAGATGTGGGGAGAGATGAGCTATATGCCTGATCACCCACAGCTGAGTTTGGGGAGAAAGCAAGTCTGGAGGAGAAGAAAGAGATGAGCCGCCATTTTGTCTTGCCATATGGCAGGAGTCCAGGATTGCCAGCAGCCGACCTTTGGTGAGACAGCATCTTGGATGATACCTTGAATTGGACATGTTCACAGTTTTAGAATTATGAGCTTCTACCCTAATAAATTCCCATTTGAAAAGCCAACCTATCTCTGGCATTTCGCATCAGTAGCCTTTGGCAAACTAAACTACCCTGTTTTCAGTTCATTTGGGTAGACACCTGAGAAGTGGGATCGCCAGACCGTATGGTAAGTCTACCTTTTTATCTTATTTTAAGAGAAAGAAAGGAAGGTTCAGAAGAATTCTCCCAGGTTTGGGGACATGGTGTGGAGAAATGGCCTGCTAGGCAATTCTGAGTCACAGCTTTTTGAATTCCTGGGAATAAATCAATTTGCTTACGCCCCACCCCTGCTCCACAACCCTTGGTTAGCCTGCAGTTTCTTCTTCACTTTCATTGTTGCTGCTGCTGTCTCATCATTGTTCAAGCCACTGTTATTTGTATTTGGAAAGCTGCCACCTACTTCCTGGACAAAGACCGATGCCAGCACTTTCCTCCACCATCAGAAGTGGAGAAATGCAGCACTTCCAACTTCCAAGAGCTCAGTTAAGGGCATGGGAGTGAAACAGAAGCATACCTTTTGGTAGCAACGATTCACAAAACAATATAACTTCTTGTGGGCTACAAGCAAGGAGAAATATTGAACTATAAAAAAAATCTGACCTTCCAAACATTTACAATGACTTTAGACTGATAATCTAAACTTTTCCCCTCAAAAGTCCTTGTTTCTTTCGCAACTAGAATTTAAAGCTTCTTTTTATCCCTGTTTTCTTTATTGTGGGCATTACAAGCAGTCATAAACTCTACACTCATGACAAAACTGAGTAAATCCAAGAGCTTTATATACTTAGTTTCTCACAGTCACTATGCTGATTTTATTTCCATATTAGAAAAGGAAGGATGAAAAATAAAGGAAACTTGGTAAATTTACCTGTGAAGTATATGTACAGATATAATCTCCAGGAAAATGAAAATTAATATAACTAGGGAATAAATGCTACCCTGAACATATCCTACCATGACAGTATAATCAATTTCAAATGGAAAATCAAAAATGCAGCCAGCCATACAATTTGAGCAACACTTACTGGGATGAGTTTAATTATGTATGTCATGTATTGTTTTCTATTGAACTTGTCAATTTAAGGGTCAAATGGATTAATACCACATTTCTGCTGCCTGGTAAGCTAAATAATAAGGCAGGGGAGTTCTGGTCAACCAAGATGGTGGTGTAAGATGTTTCAGGGTGCTGTTCCTTCTCCCAGAATTTTTGAGCAACTAGCTAAAATTGGGAAAGCCATCTTCCTCAGAACTCTGGAAAACAGTAAAAGGGCTGCAGTAACTGATTGAGCGCCAAATCTAGAAAACGCAGTTTTAAAAAAAATAAAACAGTTTAAGTGTGGTGCCCCGGTTTTCTCCTTCCCCACACACACCCAGGTGTGGGGTGGAGGTAGCCTGTGCTTTCCCTGGGGCCCCTGGCCTGGTTCTGGAGGGAGCAGAGTGAAGTCTATGCAGATATAGAAGTGCCCACATGTTGGTGCTAATCTATCAGTGACAGCCTGAAACACTGAACCAGGAAGTGCCACTGGCTTACCCTTCCAGAGCTCACCCTGCAGGCAAAGACAGGTTGCAGAAAGCTAAAGCCCTATAAGAAAAAAAAAAAGTCCATGTGGCCTAGGAGAAACAATTACCTGCTTTAATTTATACACTGGGGAGAAAGAGTTAGTCTATTTCACAGGGAACACAGAGGGCATTAGAATTCCTCAAATGGGAACTCATAAGGTCCCAAGCAGGCCCAGGCCCAGGATAAGACGCAGGCTCGGAGAAGACAGAGGAGAATGTACTTCACTTCTGCCTTGGGCTGATCTTCTTGATAGGACTAAATTCCTAAGGAGAGCACAGACCCAATCTACAAAAACTGTGAAAGGTGTTTGTAGCATTGATTATTTATTTTCGTTAGCTCCTGGGACTCAAGGAAATCTCTGACATATCACTAGATGGATACAAATTTAAGAAACAGACATCTCAGGTAATGACTATCAGAGTTAACAGTTTAAAATATTAAAATATACAATATGCAAAAAAGATTATAAGACCAAAAAAAAAAAAAAAAGAAACAGGAAATGATGACTTGAGCAAAGGAACAAGATGAACAACCACAAGTTACCATCAGAGAAGACCAGAATTTGGACATATTGGACAAAGACTTTTAAAAAACTAAAAATGATCCTCAATATGCTCAAAGAGATAAAGGAAAACACGGAGAATGAACTAAAGGGTATCAGGAAAATTATGAATAAAAATTATGGGACAAAAGAAAATTTTTTAAAATTATAGGAATTTCAATAAAGAGAAAGAAATTTTAACAAAATGAACCCAACAGAAATACTGGAGTTGAAGACCACAATAACTGAAATGAAAATTTTCCTAGAGGGTTTCAACAGCAGATTATAACTGGTAGAAGAAATACTTAGTAAACTTGAAGACAAGACAATTGAAACAATCCAGCTAAGGATTAGGAAGAAAAAATGAATGAAAAAGGTGAACAAAGTCTCAGAGACCTGTGAAACAACAAAAGACATAAGACATAAGAGTACAAGGAATACAACATGCTCCAAGCAGGAAAACCCTAACAGACCTACTCAAAAAACACACACTAATCAGAGTGTCAAATGTCAAGGATAAAGAAATAATTCTGAAAGCAGCAAGTAAAAAGCAATTCATCACATACAAGGGATCCTAAATAAGGATAAGTGCTGATTTCTCTTTACAAACCATGGAAGCAAGAAGGCAGAGGTATTACGTATTTAAAGTTCTGAAAGAGGAAACTACTACCCCCAAATTTTTTATCCAACAGAGCTGTCATTCAAAAACAAGAGATAGTTTAAAACATTCACAGGTAAAAAGAAACTGCAAGAGTTTGTCACCAAAAGACTTACCTGACAAGAATTGCTAAGGGATATAACTCAAGTGGTTGAGTACCTACTTTCCATGTACAAGGTCCTGGATTTGATCCCCATTACCTCCATAAAACAAAACAAAGACAAATATAGAAACAAGAAACAACACTCATTGGGGAGTCAATGTAGTTCAGTGTTTGAGTACCTGCTTCCCATTGATGAGGTCCTCCTTAAAAACATGACATAAAAAATAAATAAAAAAAAAAGAATTGCTAAGAGAATTATTTTTTTCTTGCTTCAAATTTTGGAAGAACAGTCATGCATACCATCCAGGATTCCCAAATATTGCCCCACCATCAACAATTTACATTGTGAGACAAGAGTGTCATACCCAGAGAAACAGACCAGTTTACAAACATAATCTATATCTCTTTTTGGAATTCATAAATAATAACAAACTGCCACAATCTTGAAGCCTCGAGTGAAATAAAATAAAGATTATTAGGGGCCAGGGAGGGGCTATGAAACGGAGAGTTAATATTAAATTGGTAAAGAATTTGTTTGCATTATGGGAAAGTTTTGGTATTGGATGGTGGTGATGATAGCATAACATTGTGAATGTAGTTAACACCACTGAGTAATATATTTGAATATGGTTAAATGGAGAAATATTTGAATAAAACCAAAAAATATACATAGGACTGTATACAACACAAACAATAAATCTTAATGTAGAATATACAGTAATTATAATAACATTGCTCCATCAATTGTAACAAAAGTATCACACGAATGCAAATGGTTAATAATAGGGGAAACTGCATGTGTGAAGGGGGTCTTATGGGAATTCTGTATTTATTTCATGATTTCCTGTAAGCCTATAATTCTTTAATAAAACATGAAAAGAAATAATTAGGGAGAAAAACCAAACTTTTCAAATCTACACGCTCTGTGTTGGAGAGACAAAGATGTAGGGCAATCTGATACCTAAAAGACCATGTAGCTCAGTAGAAATTAGATGTGTGAAAAAACTTACAAAAAAAAAGTGATTGTGGTAAAATGGTATTGTTCTACACCTGTCCCTTTCAACCATGTTTATCATTATAAAGCTGATAAAATTCTCAGAGATTTTAGCTATGGGCACGGTTTGCAGTGAGGGTGAAGTCTTCCTGGCAGTTACATACTACTACCATATAGCTATTCCAGGCCACCCATCAGCGGGGAGTGTATTGTGAGCTCCTCCTCCTCTTTATTGCGATTTAATACTGGCAATAGTGGGGGTCAGTAGTTTTTCTTGGAAAAAAAATTTTTTTACATAACAAGGAAATATTACTAGGACAAAATAAAGTGTTTCAAACAGTTTTAAATATAATTTTAGAATTTAATTTAAGAAGTGAATTTAAGACATAACTCCCAGGAATGAGCCTCCCTGACATCGAGGTACTATAACCACGTGTTAAGCAGTGATGCGTTTAGAAAAGACCTTGTCCCAAAGGGGGAACTAATAAATAAAATAGAGTTTTTATGGCTAAGAGATTTCAAAATGAGTTGGAAGGTCATTCCAGAGGTTACGCTTATGCAGGTCACAGGCAGTTTTCACTAACTTTCACAGTAAACAAAACCTCAAACAAAAGTGCTCCCAAGGGCTCTAGGGACATCTGGACACCACAGGCAAGGTACACAGGCTCAAGAAATCAACATCCCCTTGGCAGGTCCTATTTGGCAATATATGAAAATCTATTTCCCCAATACTGCATAATTATACTCATTTATAATTTTCCTAATCATGATTCTTCTACTCCTTTAATTGGAAAGCTTTCAATATACTGTTAAGTAAATTTCTCAGAGACTTAAATCTTCAGAACATTATAGCACAAAGTGTAAACCATAATATAAACTACAGGCTTTGGTTACTTACAATGCTTCAATATTGGTTCATCAGTTGTAACAAATACACCACACTAATGCAATGTGTGTGGAAACTAGTGTGGGTATGTGTATGGCCGGCAGGGGGTGGGGGTGGGGGTTATGTAAGAACTGTTTGTACTTTCTGTGTAATTATTCTGTAAATCTAAAACTTCTCTAAAAATTAAAAAATTTAAAAATTCAATTAAAAACTGAAGATAAAAAGAAACGGATATTGGTCTAAGAGCAAAATCTGAGAGAACCTCTTAACAAAAATGGAAACCATGCGTGAACAGATAAGAGCCATGAGAATTAGAACCAGGGCACCAATATGTAAATAGATAAGCAGAAGAGAAAAATCAGAGAATTAATAGAAGAGATAATGTGTGAGCTCAAGCATAAACATTTGTGAGTTATTCAAGTAAATCCAAATCATAGAATAAGATAAACAACTTGCTAATTCATATTAAGAAACTAACATAAGCTTAGTGTAAAAGCTCAATAACACTATCTGAAAAGTAAAATTATATACCAAATTACCTATGGATATTGATGCAACAATTCAGAATAAAATGACAAATCCAGCATTGTATTAAAATATGAATACATCATGAACATTAGATATTCATTCAACAAATATTTACTGAGCATCATCCATATGCAAGGAAATTCTAGGAGTAAGGATACAGTGGTGAAAAACATGATGCATACATTCTAGGATGGTGGAGGGAATAAGCAAACAAATACATATGCGATATATTTCCAGGTAGTGATAGTTACAATAAGTAAGGAAGGAATGAGGTGGGTTTATTTCAAAGTGCAAGGTGCCTTAACCTCAATAAATTCATTCAATCAAAAATTTAAAGGAGATATATGTGATCATGTCAATGGAAATCCAAAATTACTTGATTGACTCTAGATTACATTCAAATTAAACCCAATGTAAAATGAAAAGTCAGCTATGTTAAACAGGATAGATGAAAGTCAGCTATGGTGGCAGTTGGGTATTTTTTATGGATTCCAAAAAAAGATATTGGATTGTGTTTGTAACCTGGTCTGTTCCTCTGGGATTATTAGATTGTATTAGAATCAGAGGTTTCACTTCTACTTTATTAAATCAAGAATAGGGCTTTGATTTGACCACATCATTAGTGTGACTCAGTTTGATCCCAGCCTACAGCAGGCATATAGCTGTGGGCTATATAAACAGAGGCTCAGTCAAAAACAGGGAAGTAAAATACACAGAACACAGAAGCAGGTATACAGGGAGAGAGAGTGCCCCATACACAGCCCCGGGAAGAGAGATGAGCCTGAGAGTCTACAGCTGACCTTGTGGAGAGACCAGAGCAGCTGAGCTCAGAAAGAAACAAGCCCTGGGGAGAGTGACGAGCCTTATGCCAGCCCACAGCCGAGATCAAAAGAAGCTGGGACCACGGAGCCCTAAGAGGATGAGGAAGGCTGAACCCTAGCAGGCATCACCCACCATCTTGCGTTAATACATGGCAATAGACTTTGGGTGGGTAGGTACCTCTTATAGTACTTTGAGTTGGACTCTTTAGGGCCTGGTAACTCTAAGTTTCTACCCCAAATAAATACCCTTTATAAAAGCCAACAGAGTTCTGTTATTTGCATCAGCACCCTTTTGGCTAATACAGCTACCATAAATTTGAAAAGTCATTTGCGAAAATAAAAGGGCACTAACTCAAAAGGCTCTTGAGTACTACTATTATCCATTACTGAATAAGAAAAGAAAACAGAACACATATCATCAATGTTAAAAAAAAAAAAAAGACAAGTTTCTCCTATTTCCAGCTGACATGATGGCATACCTAGAAAATCCGAGAGACTCAAAAGAAATGAAAATTAATGAGAATATTTTATTACCTGACTTGATACAAGATATATAGTGAAACAAGTTATTTTCTTCCTTTTAGCAAAACAGAATTGGAAACAGAAGAAAACCCATTCCTATCACTGACTAACGCTATCTGATAATGTTTTTTTTTAAATATGCAAAGGACCTATTATAAGTATTACTACTGACCTGAGTAAGCAAAGAGGAAAAGTAGTGTGAACGTAATGGGTACTTTTAAATATCAGTCCTCAGATTTGTATAATTTTAATTTGTCCTACCAGAATTCTATATGGAGTTTTTTTGAGGAGGGAGGAAGATTGGACAAAAAATTTAAATAGCATATGAAAAATAAGTGTATCACTTCTCTCAGCCATTTGGCTAAGAGCAAGTGTAAAAATAAATGTGTAAGAATTTACAGGACACATTTGTATAAGAAGAGTGAAAATAAACTAGTCCTAGTAATTGTTGTAACACAAAAAGCTATTATAAGATTTAAAAATATGACATTTACATAGACATACATAAATATGTCAGTGGAACAGAAAAGAGAATGTAAAAATACTGCCAAAAATATGTAACTAAATATATGGAAAAGTTGGCCTTTCTTTTTAGTGAAACAATGATAGGCTGTTTAATAAATGGTGTGGGCACAAATGGGTAGCCAATGATGGGAAAAAAAATAAGTATCTCACTATTGCAAAAAAAAAGAACTCCAGATGGATTAAATATCTACATATGTAAGCAAACAACAAAAGGTTTAAGCAAAATTTAGGTGAAACATGCAGGTGGGGATTCCTATAAACTCGAGAGGGTATGGGAAGATCTTTTTCAGAAATACAGAAACTGAGTACAATTGAACGCTTTCTCTCTCTATATAGTAAAATGTTCTGCATTTCAAAATTTCTGCAATGCATAAAGACAAGCACGTTTACAGAATATAAGGTAGATAAAGGTTAATAGATCTACTCTTATAACATAATTCTACAAATACTATAACAAAATGACAGTCTACTTGAATGGCCAAAAAATATATTGCATCTAATAAGAGAAAATGCTAATATTTAATAAACGTGGAAGAAGCTGAACTCAACTGGCATTCAGAAAAATGCTATTGAAAAGCAACAATGAAATGCTATTTTCACACTTCTATCAAACATGAAGGATCAAGTGCTAGTCAGTATGAGTTAAATAAGGGCATTGTGAGAGTTGGTATTACTCCAACCTCTTGGGAAAATAACCAGTTTGGACAAAAATTTTAAATGGACATTTTGTTATTAGTAACAAAAATGAGAGCTAGAGTACATCAACTTATACACAGGGATTTTATTTCAGCATGGTTTACAGTGGGGGAATAAAAGGAAACAGTTAAGAGTGAATTTGCTCTGTACTTATGTTGACATATAATCAGCTATTAAAATGAACGTTTAATATATATGCATATGTATTGATCTTAAACGTTTTCTAGGAACTGCTGTTATGTGAAACAAGGCATAGCAAAATATTATTACCATACAAAGAAAAAACTAAAACTATACAGATACACATCCTTCTAAATGAGTACACAAGCATTTATAGAAGGAAACACAAAAACAGTTCACAGTGATTACCTTGAAGAATGAAGAGGAAAGTAAAGAGAAAATTATTAATTTATTTTTAACATATTTAGTTTGTTCAGATTGTTATAAAGGCCACATACTCTTTCTCTTTTTAATTTTCTTGGAGGAGGTATCTGGGGTTGCACCTGAGAGCTTGTACATGTGAAGCAGGCACTCAACCACTGAGCTACACCAGCTCCCGTCACACACTCTTATCATAAAGTATTCAAAAGAAGAGGCTGCAATGGACACAACCAATCCAATGTCCACAGAGAAAATGTGGAATGGGTGTGGGAAGGGTAGCCATGGTGGCTGCTGGGTTTGGGGAATGGGAGGAAGAGATGAGATGTGGAGGCGTTTTCGGGACGTGGAGTTGTCCTGGGTGGTGCTTCACGGACAATTACAGGACATTGTAGACCCCCCAGGGCCCACTGGATGGAACGGGGGAGAGTGTGGGCTATGATGTGGACCATTGACTATGGGGTGCAGTGATGTTCAGAGATGTACTTACTGGGTGCAATGGATGTCTCACGATGATGGGAGAGAGTGTTGCTGCGGGGGAGTGGGGGTGGGGGTGGTGGGGTTGATTGGGACCTCGTATTTTTTGAATGTAATTCGTAAAAATAAATAATTTTAATTAAAAAAAAAAAAGAAGAGGCTGGTGTTGATGACAGCAACAAAACAAAAGCAAACAGGAAGACTTCAGTCTGAAGGGCAGTGGACGGAGGAACGCATTCTGGGGCAATGCGAATGTGTGGGAACTCATCAGTCTGCTGAGGTGAGGGGAGATCTTGCCCTGGAGGGAAGTTGGAAGGACGCACAGGGATGCAGAATGTGAAGGGGTAAAGAGGAAGGTGAGGACACCGAAGGCACAGACATTCCTGTGCGTCCAACATCATTGTTGAAGTGTAGAAAACTTAAGCGGAAAATGGGAGCAGGACCAGCTGGAGTAGCTGCCCAAGGTTAGATCAGAAAGGATGCTGCTCTCCCAGCGGACTGGTAGGCTCCATCCTGCAGGTCATGGGCAGCCTGTGGATGATCTAAGTAGGGAGCGATGTGGTCAGCACAGAAATAACACCTAGAGTGCCTTGTTGGAGAGAGAACACAACAAAACCAAATGCCCTCAGACCCCAGCTTTGCCATGAGAGGTCGCAGGTGATGCTTTGCAACATGGGTCGTGCTCAGTTGGGTTCTTTTGGAACTGTCCCCTCTACGTCCATGGCAAACCACAGTCCCAGTCTGATTACGACACTGGACAACATGGTTTTACATGAGCTTTGCCACAACGCAGGTTCTTATGGCCTTTACTATACTGATTCAAACAAAACATTACAATGTGCTTCTTCAAGCAGCAGTGCACATTTTACTGCTGACGATAAGGATTTTCTTTTTGGCTAACATGCCAAAACGTGGTCAAGGGATGGAAAATGGTACTACAAGTTGTTAGGGTGCCTAGAACTTAATGAATGTTATTCATGTCTTTCATTCCTTTACTCTGATTTACAGCTCCTCTAAATAATCAAATTACATGTACCTGGAATAAGAAATATTTGGCTGACGTTGTGAAGGAGAACCTACTTAGGGAGCAAATCGTTCAATTTACTATAAATTAAAGACAATTAAATGTATGTTACAACATCAACTACTTTCAAAAACAATAGTTTGTACAATACTATTCAGTGTTAGATAATATATTCAGAAGAAAAATTCTAAGTGTGAAGAACCAACTCTCCCCATAATGTCTTCAGACAAGATCTCATATATCAAATATGAGCCTAAAGGAGATATTTATGATTAGGTTATAAAATTTGTTGGAAAAAAAAGTTGTTTACAAGGAACATGGAGAAAGCACCTAAATCATCATGCTTCAAGTGGAAGTCATGCTGAAAACAACCCAACCACACAATGGGCCTCTTGACATTATACTCATATCAGCAGGTTGCTCACAACTGAAATGACCCATAAATTTTGACAGCCCAGTTCACCTCTACACATATAAAATAGTAGGCTTCAATTTAAGTTCATGAACGACAGCAAGCACATACAATGAAATACATAATAAAATGTGGTCCAGGTGAGTAAAACATATAGCATGATGTTTTCCATTTCGCAGACGTATCCAGGTCTATGTATTTGTGCGTTCGATTAGAAAAAACTGTTCTCTTTATATACATGGATCCATGTAGGCATTAACTGTAATGACTTCTGTAGAATAAAATTCTTCCATAGTACAGTTGAAGCATAGGAAAACATTCATTTTATAAAACCTAGGCACCCAAGTTCTGCTGCTAACTATTTTGGTTTGCAAAGGGGCTTTATCTAAGCCATTCAACTTAATGGCTCAGAATTTACAACCTATGGATTTGTGCAGAATTCCAGTCCCTTTTTGCATGGCATGAACAAGTGCTTTCTCTCCCCTTATCACCTAATTCAATACCAGCCAGCTAAATAAGATATCTCAAAGCACTATAGTAGAGAAATGACTCGTATTATTCCCATTATGCTGTTCAAATCAGTTGGATCAAAACTTCTCTCAGAACACAGTGAATTATATCAGGCACCTATTATTCTGTTACTACTGTGGAACCCGTCTCCTTACCCACTCGCATCATCTAGTTTCTTTTTTGGATTGCCTGCAATAACTTTGACTTATATTACTGATTGAAACATTATTTCAAACCAAATTATAAGTAAGTAACCTCAAGTTGGACACTGTTGTCAATATTTTTTTGGCTGAGAACATTCTTTTCATCACTGACACCTGGTGCACAGTGTATATATCATTACTTGGCTGGTTAGACACATATAAGCCCATCTGTGCAAACACTGCCAACTGTCTGCTCATACTTGGCCAGATCTGTGTCTTAAAACATGGGTGCCAGGCCATGCTGAGCTCTGAGGACCTTCATAATCCTCTGAAAGCAAGATAGCAGATGGAGCATTTTATATGAGGTGAAGACTCAGATATGGGAGACACATTATGCTTATGATATTATTAAATGACAAACATTTTAATTTGTGTGGTGATTTCATATGTTATCTGTATATTATATCCTGTATTATTTCATCTCTTTTTATGAGGAATTTTGGGGGAGGATGAGTTTTAACAAATATTTAGTGAGAAAGTAACACCAATAACACTTTAGGATATCTATGGCTATGAAAATCATGAGCTGACTATTTTCAGCTTCTTTATTACCTTCAACTCCTTATCCAAATATATTATGCTGTCATAAGTCTTCATTTGTGCTGTGATGATAGGATATTCTTCATTTATTTGTAAATCATGAAATTGACATGAAATCATGCTTAGCTTAATATGTTATAACCTCTTATTTCTAAACCTGGGAAAAATATATTGGCTACACATATGAAAACCCAAATATATCTGCATATAAATAAACATTTCTCTGGTTTGTCAAATTTCGATGTTTGTCTAATAGTCAAGGATAAGACAAGCTATCAGTACAGCTTCAGCAGGCAATTCATATGTTGCCATGGCCTGATGCCAATTGAACCTACTTAAGAGTTTTCTCCTCTGGTAATAAGTTTCATTGGCTATAGTTTGCCAATCATGCTGACACTTTAAAAAAGCAAACAAAGAAAGAAAAAATGTATTCACATTTTCAACAAGAGAAAGTATAAATGAATTTTCTGGACTCCAGTAAAATCTCAGGAGAACAAAAGATAATGGATAAGCAATCCAATCATTTTATAAATATTTGCAATGGAAATTTGTCAAAGGTTCAATTTCCTGTAAATTTCTGTCCCCCAAAATATCTTAAGGTCTAATGGGAAATCGCATTGTAGAAATGAGTGATTTATGACATCAGTTTATGTTTCCAAAGAAGAGAAGTATAAATTTGAGTATTTGTGTTGAGGTAATTTTCTCTACAATACCATAATACATTTTTGGTCCCATGAAAATGAAAGCCATTCTACTTTATTTATGCTCTTAACACTCAAAAGCATTTGATGGAAAGATATGCAATTGCTTAAGATTTTAGGGTAGGGTGAAGAGGAATTCCCTGTACTCCCCAACGATAAAGGAAGCATAATTTACTCTCACGGAAGAAGATTTTCCTACGTCCCTTCTCCCAAATTCATAGAGAAGAAATGCTCAGAGTGGATGTAAAATTGACAAATGGTGGGGGCGATGCCTTTGCAATTGACATCAGGGTGCTAACGCCACTAGGGCCCATCTGCATGCTGGACCTTATAGCCCACTGCTCTTGCGGTATTAGGGAAGATGGCCCTTCCTAGGTTGGATTTCTTCCTAGACCTGTGATTTTTTTTTTCATTGCTATTTTTAATGGAATTCTTTTCTTTCAGCATTCTGAGTAGGAAATTTAAAAAATCCCTTTACAATAGTAACTAAAAGAATAAATATCTAGAAATATATTTAACAAAGGATGTAAAGGATCTACATTCAGAGAACTACAAAACACTGCTAAAAGAAATCAAAGACCTAAATAAATGGAGGAACATTCTGTGTTTGTTGATTGGAAAACTAAATATTGTTAAAATGTCAATTCTACACGAATGTATTTAAACATTCAACACAATCCCAATAAAAACTCCAGCTTCTTTGCAGAAATAAAAAAGACAATTATCAAATTTATTTGGAACGGTAAGGCCCCAAATAGCCAAAAACATCTTGATAAAGAAGAAAGAAGTTGGAGATCTTACACTTCCTGACTTTAAAGTATATTACAAAGATACAGTAGCCAAAACAGCATGGTACTGACATAAAGATAGACATACTGGTCAACAGAATCAAATCAAGGTTCAAAAATAGACCCTCACATCTATGGTCAATTGATTTTTGACAAGGCTGCCAAGTCTAATCAGCTGGGACAGAACAGTCTCTTCAAGAAATGGGAGAACTGGATATCCATATCCAAAAGAATGAAAGAAGATCCCTTTCTCAGACCATATACAAAAATTAACTCAGAATGGATCAAAGACCTAAATATAAGAGCCAGGACATAAAAGTCCTAGATAAAAATGTAGGGAAGTATCTTAAAGATCTTTTTTTTTGGTCTTTATTTTTTAATGTTACATTGAAAAAATATGAGGTCTCCATACACCCCCCACCCCGCTCACCCCACTCCTCCGCCCATAACAACAACCTCCTCTATCATCATGAGACATTCATTGCATTTGGTGACTACATCTCTGAGCACCGCTGCACCTCATGGTCAATGGTCCACACCATAGCCCACACTCTCCCACAGTCCACGCAGTAGATCTTTTGATATGTGTTGGTTTCTTAGGCTTTTGAATCAAAGCACAAGCAAGGAAAGGAAAAAATAGATAAATGTGACCTCCTTAGAGCTGAAAACCTTTGTGCTTCAGAGGAAGGAATTTGTCAAGAGAGTGAAAAGGGAGCCTACTCAATGGGAGAAAATATCTTGGAAACCACATATTCAATAAGGGCTTAATATTTAGGGCAAAAATGAAATACAAATGGCAAAAAAAGACACATGAAAAGATGGTCAACATCATTAGCTATTAGGAAAATGCAAATTAAAACACAATGAGATAATATTTCACACCTACTAGAATGGCCACTATTAAAAACAGAAAACTACAAGTGTTGAGAGGATGTGGAGAAATTGGAACACTTATTCACTGTTGATGGGAATGTAGACTAGTACAGCTGCTATGGAAGACAGTTTGGTGGTTCTTCAAGAAGCTAAGTATAGAACTGCCGTAGGATCTGGCAATCCCATTGCTAGGTATTTACTCAGAAGAACCCAAAGCAGGGTTGCAAACAGACATTAGCACACCAATGTTCATAGCGGTACTATTCACAATTGCCAAAAGATGGGAAGCAATAAATGGACAAACAAAATGTGGTAAGCACGTACAACGGAATATTATTCAGTTGTAAGAAGAACTGAAATCCTGATACCTGTGACAACATGAATAAACCTTGAATACATTATGCTGAGTGAAGTAAGCCAGACACAAAACGACCAATATTGCATGACCTCGCTAATATGAACTAGTATAATGAGCAAACTCATGGAGTTTTTAATAATATCTAGAATACAGGTTATCATGAGAAAGAATGATGGTAACAAGTGGGGAGTTGATTAATTTGTGCAGAAATTTTAGTAAGGTTGATTGTAAATATTTGGAAATGGATAGAAGTGATGTCGGCACATTATCACAGGTGTAATTAACATCATCAAATTTGTGCGTGTGATCAAGGTTGATGGGGGAAGTCTGGGGTTGTGTATGTTGCTAGACTGAAAGCTAGAGGGTGAAAAGTGGGACTGTATGACATAGTGCATCCAGTTTGTAGATGATCAATGTGGTTAATTATACAAATATAAGAATGTTCTTACATGAACTAGAACAAATGAATGTCACTATTATAAGGTGTTAATAATAGGGTGGTATGGGAAAAGAAACACCAAACACAAACTATGGAATATAGTTAATAGTAATATTTTAATATTCTTTCATCAATTGTAACAAAGTTACTTCACCAATGCTAAGTGATAATAATAGAGGGGAAAGGCATGTGTGGTTTCTCTTTTGGGAGAATTAAAATGTTCTAAAATTGATGGGAGTGATAAATACACAACTCTGTGATTGTACCGAGAGCCATTAATTGTATACTTTGGAAAGACTATATAGTATGTGAATTTAAAAAGTCAGTGGTGGTATTGCAATCATCCTTATTGCAAAATAGTAGTTCAGAAAGGAAACATTAAATGGATAAAGCTAGGAACACAAGGGATCCCCATGAGAATTCATCTACAATAATGCAGAAAACTCCCCTCTGTGATGAACAATTATTTTCAAAAACTGACTTTTAAAGAACTTTTCTTCCTAAGTGGCTCCCCAGACCCAGTTTTGACTGTGAAAAAGAAAATAACTAGAAAAAGGAAAATGGCGTTGAAGTTGGGGTCAGTAGGCTAAGTCAAATTTTAGGAAAAGACTGCAAATGATATTTTATTTGACTGGTTAGATAGTATATTGCAAGAAAATTACAAATATACATTTTACTGTTATTGAGAACATGTCAATAATTTGTCTTTAAGGGACTTAGAAGACACCTTTCCTGAAAAAAACACTTATTTAAAATGAAATAAATCTCGAGGTAACAACTTTTGAAATCATATGTGAAATCATATGTGCTGATGCAAAATACCAGAAATTGGTGGGTGTTCATAAAGGGTATTTATTTGGGGTAGGAGCTTACAAATACCAGGCCACAGGCCATAAAGTATAAGTTACTTCCCTCACCAGTCTATTTCCACTTGTTGGAGCAAGATGGATCCAAACAGCTGTGAGGGTTCAGGCTTCCTGGGTTCCTCCCTTCCAGGGTCTTGCTTTACTCTGGGCTCAGGGTTCCTCTCTTCCTGGGGTTGGCTTCTCTTTCCTCTTTGTGCTGACTTTCTGGGGTTCCAGTTTAAGTCTTCAGCATCAAACACCAAAATCAAAACTCCAACATTAAAAGCCCTCATCTCTGCTCTTTGCCAAGCCTTTTATCAGTGAGTCTACACCCACCAAGGGGTGGGGACTCAACGCCCTAATCATAACTCAGTCATGCCCAGGTACAGATCAGATTACAAGCATAATCCAATATCTATTTTTGGAATTCATAACCATATCAAACTGCTACAATCTGTTAGCATGGGAAATAAAAAGGTAGTACTAAATATCAAGGTAAGTTTAATATAAAATAAACTGGTACAATTAAATTGAAAAGAGAAAAATGATATTTTAAATATATGTATCTTCCAAAATAGGGTCTCTAACACTGAGGGATCTTCGATTGATGTGCAGTCAACACTTAAATTGATAAGAAAGGGAATAAATAGAGGATTATATAGAATGCCATGACAGTTGGTTAAATAAGAAATTCTGCAAAAAAAAAAAAAACTCTAAAAGAAAGAGCAAAACTTTTGTCTCAAGAGATGTGCTTTACCATATGATAAGACATTTTACCATATCACTAAAAATTAAGTTGACCTATTACTTTGCTTAAGCACAGAGAAAGCCTCTGGGGGCATAGGATCAACGAAACACTCAAATCAGCTTTCTCCTTCTCTCTCTCATTCTCAGCAAGAGTATTAAATTGCTAGGGGAAAAAATGAAACTCTCGAGATCTTCCTTGCTTCCTTGCTCCAGTGTTGACTGCCTGAACCTACTGCCCTGCAAAGGATGCCTCTGGCTAGAGAAAAGAAAGACTATTCATGATAAAAGCTCCTTAAGCTCAGTTTATTTTTCCAAGTTTTCTTTAAAGCAGTTGAGATACAGAACTGCAGGATCTTTGCTAAAATATCATATCTGACCTTTTTGGGGAAAAAAAATTAACTTTACAAAAAGGATGCTAGATATAAGAGTTAGGAGAAGGTAAAGAGGAAGATCACATAATATTTCTATTATCTAAATCTTTTTAATGCTACAATATAATCTGTGGTATTTTAAAGCCATTTATTCAAAATAATGTAAAAGGATGTTGTAGATTTAGTCACATTTTATGCTGACAATGACAATTGTTAAATTTTACTTTAAAAGGTTGATTAAAACATACTATCACAAATTAGGTAAATGTGTTTCTCCTGGAATCACTAGCAAATGCACCAGAAGTTTTCCTTTTAAACATTTAAAATAGAGTGATACATTTGTGTGATTTCTTTGTCTAAAATCCAATTCCCTCATTTTATTTCCCACTGCCTCACAGTGGCTCCTGCTGCCTAGTACCTACTCGCTAAATATGTGTTAAAGAAACAGAATGAACTTTTGACAATTACTGGAATAATAATCTTCAAAAACCAGATGCTGGAGAGCAGCTGTAGCTCAGCGGTTGTGCACCTGCTTCCCATATACAAGGTCCCAGGTTCAATGCCTGGAACCTCCAAAACACAGAAACAAAAACCTGATGCTTTTGCCCCATCTTCTTCCCATAGCAAGGTGAAGTCATTTAATAACATAAACCAGAGTATATTGTTCCCGTACTTACCCTCCTCTGGTTTCCCATCACACACCTGACCTGGGGCAGACTGGCCGTAATGCCTGACCATGCTCTAAGGCACATGGGCCTCCTTCATGAAACTCCTCAGACGGGTCAAGCTTTTTCTCTGTTCACTACACTTAGCAAGCACTGTTGCCAAGGACCACGTGGCGCTCCCTCCTGCACCTTTGCATGCCTGGCTCCTCCTTGCCATTCCAGTTGAAATTTCAAAGTCTCCTCACTTATAAGGGGTTCATTGAGACTCAATCTGAAGTAACCTCCCTCCCCCATTCTCTTTTGAGTATTTCGCCCTGTTTTGATTTCCATCACAGCATGTGTCACTACCAGATATAATCACTAAGTATTTATTTGTTTGCATCTCTGTTTATCTACCTTGTCATGTCTTTCTTCTCCCACTTCCACCCAAATACAAGGTTCATGATAAGGCCAGGGACCCTCTTTTTTCTTTAACTTCTGTATTTCTAGAATTTAGAATAGTGCCAGGGACATTGTCAGGCTTCCTTATATATAGAAAGGAGCAAATCCACGACTGACTGAATGAATGGGAAGCCCACTATTTATTAGCCAAGTTCCAGACTTCCACCATTGAAAGAGCAGTGGAAAAATGACCATTTAAAAAAATTTACCGTTGCTGAAGAGCAACGTTGCTATTAGTCATTTCTCTACATTTAATGCAAGGGTATGCTTGTAAAGAAATGTCACTGGTGTCAGGATATAGCAGAGTAGTCAGATTGAAATGATACAGAAAAAAAAAAGATGTCGGAAGGAAATTTGCCTGCATCACATTAAAGAAAGGTCATGGAGTTCATTTCTTTATGCTAAAAATTTAGAGAAAATGTTCCTCAGTCATCGTCGTCATCATAATCATCATCATTCACAGGCATAATACCACATACATTTCAGGCAAGAAATCAAAGCTATTTTTTTAAAAGCTCACCATTCCACCATTCCAGAGAGCAATTTTAATTGCATGACACATGTCTAGAGCTAGGGAGAGGGAATATTCTTGAGAATATATTTCTAAAAGTGAAAACAGATCACGGAAAGTCAGGCTTAATGGGCAGGGTATCTGAGTCTAAACTTGATTGGTACCACTCCCAGACTTAATAGGTACTACTTAAACTGTTGGAAACTGTGGATGTCAGAATCATCAATTAAGTTTTATAGCAGAGCAGAGTAAGAAATCAATCAACAAAATATTAGTAATCCGTCTGCTCATCCCAACAAATTCTGGCAGACAACATTATTACCTTGATGATATGATATGAGAAGGAAAAAAAGCAAGGAAAATGACTTAGCATCTCCCAAAGGCATGCAATATGGCTCCAAGTCAATTTGAATTTATAGCTACCCCCAGTTGTCTACAATAATCTCATTCTACAAACACTAAATTTTGAATACCTTTTTACAGGACAGAATCAATACACATTCAAAACAACCACGTATTCTATTTAGATGTCATTGGGATGTAATGAGCAACAGGCTTTCCTATACCACCCAAGTTTGAAAATTATAGCTGTGGCTATATTTTCAGATGTCACTCGGAAAGTATTTATAAGATATTTCACACTTAAGCAAGCTACTAAAATTCAAAAAATGAAAAGGAAACGAGATATAACCGGATTTTCTAAGTCCAAAAACAAAAAAAAGGAATTAATTTTGGAAATTTTAAAGAATGAAGGGAAGAAGGAAAACAGTTTGCCAGGGAAATCTGTGCAAATTCTCAAAAGATCTGGAAAGTTGAGAAACAAGAGACTGAAGACATACTTATGTTTCAGAAAATTTGGAAGTAAGGAGCAACAAAAAAAAACATGTACTTGGAAACTTTCTGGGCTGGATATCTACCAGTTATCACTTCAGATCCACTGTCCACCCTTCCCCACCCCGCCTTCTGTCCCATGAAGCTGTAGTGTGTGGACTACAGTGGACTTTTACTGGTTTCAGTCGACTGGGAGCTCCAGAAGGAAATGGAGGAGGAGAAGCAGGTCAGGGTTGTTCATTTCTCAGGCCTAAGTATCAGTGACAGCTGAGAACCAAACCCTGTGGCAAAGGACATAATATTTACTGTTGACTTTATACAATCATCTACTCTCAAACCTACGGTACAACAGAAACTTGAACAAAGTTTAGGGATTAAAGCTGCAAGAGCTAAGAGCGTTATGGTCATCCTCCATTACATTCATCAGTCTTTCCCGGATTTAAAATAAAAGCCAGGTTGGAACACTCCCCAACTTATAGTCAAAGGAAATAGACAATGGGAAAATGAATCCTAAGAAACGTATCTCAAGACACCGTGGCCCTCCGTGTGAACAAAAAGATGTTGCCGTCACAATAGGAAAGTTATTTATTTAGCTTGATAATACTGGAAGAGCATGTGAGCAGCAAAATTCAAGGAAAATGATTATAGCAGAGAAATAGTTAATAGTCGTGGAGAACCAAAGTTATCTGACTGTCCTTACTGTTGTTCTCTAGGTTCAGGAACAAAATAAATCCCGTGAGGTGGCTCATAATGAGGCAAGGTGCTACACTGGCTAGACTCAGACCTGAAATGCACATGGACATTTGCAAATAAATATTGGGAAAATGGAAATCAAAGCTATTCACCCCCTGAAGAACAATGTAAATAAATTATCCCATTTCATAAGCTAGGGTATCCATCTCTCTAGCAATGTCAACAAAATGAAAATAAAACCACCACCATTGCCACTGCCATTCTTTGATAAGGTGAAGGCAAAAAATGGGGCAGGGAGAGGATGATGCCACTTTCTCCAAGGAAGAAAAGCTTCATCTGGAACATTCATTCGGAGTTCAGATGGAAAAGAAATTGGGGTTTGCTGGTGAGACTCACCCAAAGTTACAACACTAGCTAAGAGTGACTTTGCCTCATGACTGTGACTAGTGCACTGCCTGCTACTCTCTCTCCCCCCTGACCTGGTGCTCCCTTCTGTTTGCTTGCTGTTTTTGCTCATTGTCTGCTTGTTGTCTGCTGGTTTCGTCTTAGGACACACTGGGAACGGAACCGGGACCTCCTATGTGGGAGGCAGATGCACAGCTGCTCCCTGCTCATTTTGTTTTTGCTTGCTGTCTGCTCGTTGTTTGCTGCTGTCCTGCATGTTGCTGTTGTGGTTTGTTTGCTTGTTGTCTGCTTGTTGTTTGTGGGGTGTTTTCCTCATTGTCTGCTTGTTGTTTTTGCTCATTGTCTGTTTGTTGTTTTTGCTCAGTGTCTACTCGTTGTTTGCCTGTCTTCTTTAGGAAGCACTGGGAACTGAACCCAGGACCCCACCATATGGGAGGTGGGTGCACAATTGCCTGAGACACATCTGTGCCCCAGTTCCCTTCCTACTAATTTTGAGACCAATGGAAGTCCTCCCAGAGTCCCATGAGATTCAACAAAGAAAACACAAAAAATAAATGGATGCATATGAGACAAAGGCCAGTGTAAGTATGCCTCTTAAATAGACAGCTTGCAAGTATGGGGTTTAATGCCTGTACTGTTTTTATAAATGTTTCAAGTGATTAAAAAAAGAAAGAAATGCAGGACAATGAGAGAAAATATTGCCTACAATATTTTCCCAATAACAGGAGGATGACCTGGGCTTGGATTCAAGGTCTGTTGTATTTCAACGTTCATTTCTCTGCAGAAGCTGGGTCCTCTTTGCTGAAGGAAAATTGTTGCCAATTTATTTCAACTTCAGCCGCCAAAATGCAAAGTGTAACTCCTGGGCCATTGAAGATACCATGGGTATCTGCACTCCAATTTTACAGTACTTAATAGTCTCAGTTTTAAAACATTTGTTTGCATTTTAAAATTTCTGAAATTGAAACTGAAATTCACAAGACGTGACAAATTTTAGAATTCCTTCTTACTACACTTGATCTTAGCCAAAAGGCCGAGAAGCGATTAGAATTCCTTCTTAATCTTTTTCATTTTTCCTAAATTTTTACAATACATGCTGAAGATAAAAATTGCTCTTTGTTAGCACAATTGGATGGGGGAAATAAGAAAGTGAAATAAGGCTTAATTTGTGGCAAGGTGTGTTACAAAACGTTGTTTGTAAATATTAATCCTTACATGCCAATTTCTCAGAGATTTGGGAGACGCTATTTCTTGAAACAGCAACAACAATAAAAAATCCATTGGAAAAAAGAAAGGAAAATTTTTGAAGGAACAAGTATCTACTATTCGGGGTGGGTAGAGATTATTACTTGCCTTGTGTGAGCAGGAGCAGACAGCAAACACAGTCACAGACAACTGAACAAAATTCTGATTGATAAAGACACTGAGACTTTTGAGAATAAATTAAGTATTCAGGCTAACTCTGTATTTTAGCTATCCATTTTACTATGTCTTTCAACGCCATGAATAATTGACAGATGACTAAAATAGCGAACCTTACTATTATGGCTAAAATCTTGATAGCTGTGTCCGCTCTATAGTGCATATTTTAAAGAGATATTCAGAGGGCTGCTGGTTGGATGACCTCTCTCCAAATTAAACCTATATTTTAAATTTTAAAAGTTATGTGGATTCTAGCCATAAGAAGTAACTAAAAGTAAACAAACTTTTTAAATAGCCACTATCAGATGGTATTTTATTTCTACATATCCAGAATGCCTTAAGAAGTTCCACTTGGGGAGACAAGTAAATAGACAACAACATACCATCCCCTATCATACTAATGTCCCAAGTTCTTTATCTACATGGTTTTATATCGTCTCTTCAACAATTCTATGGTGGTACTTTCAATTTTACCTTTATACCATTCAGAGACAGTAAGTAATTGCAATCATGACCCAAGTCCTAGACTAATGCCAAAGTTCCTATTTACTTATTAATTTTTTTTGGAATTTCCTTGTTTTGAATAATTTCAGATTTAAAGAGAAGTTGAAAGAACTGTACAAAGGACTCCCATAGATTCTCTGTCAGGACTCCACACATGTTGGAATTTTACCACATTTAGTATATCTTTTCTCTCTCTCTTTCTGAATAGATGTGTAATATATATTATATATACTATATATATACTTACATATACTATTTTTTCTAAACAATTTGAGAGTAAGTTGCAGACATGATATCCCTTTAGTCTTAAATACTTAAGTTAGTATTTCCTAGGAATAATAAAATTCTCCTACACAAACTTAATATAGTTACCAAAATTAGGAAATATTGACACAATACTTTAAGTACTTTATCAACTTTATGCATATTTATAAGTTGTATCAATTATTCCAATAATGTTGATTATATATTTTAAAATATTTTGGTCCTAAGTTCAATACAGGATTACATATTGTATTTCTATGCCTCATATTTTTAATTTCCTTTGATCTGGAACGTTTCCTCAATTTGTTTTTTTGTTTTGTTTTGTTTTCCCATGACCTTGACATTTTTTCTTAAGTAAGGGGCAGTTATTGTGTAGAATGATTATTGGTTTGGGTTTATCTAATGTTTTCTCATATCAGGAGGCACATGCCATCAATTTGTCCCAATATATTAACTTTGATCATTTGGTTAAGGTGTTTTTTTTTTTTTTCAATTTTCTCAACTGTAAGGTTGCCATTTTTCCTATTATGAATAAGTGTTTTCTGGGCAGAAAATAAATGCTATGTAAATATCCTTTGGTAAACCAAACTTCTCCTCACTAGTTTTAGCATTCATTGATAATCCTTGCCTAAATCAGGTATTTTTATGATGGATGTCAAACTGAGATTTTTCTAAAATTATCATTCCTTCCATATCTGTTAGCTGGAATTTTCCTGAAAGGAAAAGCTCTCCTTTATCATCTATTTATTTAGATAGATATTTAGTTATACCAATATGCACATACAGACTCCGACTTTTACTGGGTTATAATTTGTCATTTTTAAGATCATTTTTAATTTTTATCCTCAAATTCTCCTAGATTTAGACCCCTCTCAAGTTGGGTCCTCAACCTTTTGACAGTTTCCATTTTCATATGAGTATCTCCTCACTTCCTGGTAGTAGAAGGTGCATTTTACACTTGACAAGCCCAAATTGCAGAATTAACCATTTCTCCAAGGAGCCTGTGTTCTTTTTAATAAAAAGGTATTTAGAAACGAAAAGCTGACTGCTAGGTATGTTCATTGCTATTGGGATGTCATTGCTTTTAGGTCGTCTCATAAGACAGAATTAGGAAATAGGTATTTCATGCAAAGACCACACACACACACACACACACACACACACACACACATACAGGAATATTTACATGTAGGAAATCCATGAATGATAACTCTAATTCCAGTCTAAAATCAAAGAGTTTATTCTAGTCTTCTCCCTTTCAATTTCTGTCACTCTCTTCTGGACAGTGAGAAATCTGGCTTCTATTATCCTTAATGTATTTGCTCACTTGCTGAATCTTAGAATATACTGTATTTACTTATCTCCCCTCAATTTTTACCCAAAAGATAGCATAATATACATAATCTTGTACAATTTTTTTCCCCTTAGCAATATATTCTGTACCATATACCATATTATGTATAGAGATCATTATCTTTCTTTCGGCTGTATAGTATTCCATTGAACTGTACATTATCCCAGGTTTGGGCATTTAGACTGCTTCATATATTTTTTAGTTACAAACAAAACCTTGTATATATATATATATGTATGTTCATACTGTTGGAGGGGAACATATTTATATTGTTATAAAAATCGTTATTTCTAAAACATACTACCTTGGGAAACGGACTTTGGCCCAGTGGTTAGGGCATCCGTGTACCACATGGGAGGTCCGCAGTTCAAACCCCGGGCCTCCTTGACCCGTGTGGAGCTGGCCCACGCGCAGTGCTGATGCGCGTGGAGTGCCCTGCCATGCAGGGGTGTCCCCCACGTAGGGGAGCCCCACGTGCAAGGAGTGCGCCCCGTAAGGAGAGCCTCCCAGCGCGAAAGAAAGTGCAGCCTGCCCAGGAATGGTGCCGCCCACACTTTCCGTGCCGCTGACAACAACAGAAGCGGACAAAGAAACAAGACGCAGCAAAAAGACACAGAAAACAGGCAACTGGGGGAGGGGAATTAAATAAATATAAATAAATCTTTTTAAAAAAATAAAAAAATAAAACACACTACCTTGAGCAAATTTGCAGCACAAATTCTAGAACAGGAACTTTTGCAATCAATCCTTGGTAAAGTAAAACCTAGTTGCTCAAATCTGCCATCATATGTTTCCTATAGTGAAGTAGTTGGTGAGATTTCTGAGTATGAGATCTGAAGTTTCAGGCTAACAAATAATCAGACTGCTTCAATGGAGACAAGGAATTCACACACTGAATATGTCACTGGGATTCACTCTTTCTGGAAGAAAAAAAATTCTTGACATTATAGGATTATATTTTTCTTCAATCACAGTAACAAGTATTTGGCCTGAGGATAATGATCAAAAACTGAGGATGGAGATATATATATATATATATATATATATATATATATATGTATGTATATATATATATATATATGTATGTATGTATGTATGTATCTCACAGGTAATTGCAACGGGAAAAGCAGTAGCAGTACAGCAATCACAGCTTTCATTCAGAAGTGCAAACTCTATTCAGGGCTGTAATATTCTCCCCTTTGAGGTCCAGTTTCAGCTATAGACTAATTCTGAACAGAAATGGCATTTGTAAGCTGGAGACTGGCAGCTATGTTCTTATTTCTGAAGCCTGTTTTCAATGTATTCTTCTTCACTTCTTTTCTCCCCTATCACCTTTAACTGCTCACCCTTCCACCTTCTGAAATTGAAGCAAATTGCAATGTATTATAGAATATCCAAGATGTAAGAATCAGGGAGTTATTCAAATATAAAGAACATAATATGGGAAAGTTCTTGGGTGAGAAAATGGTAAACAGAGACCTGCCTTACAAATCTCAGACCGAAAGCATGAATACTCCTATGCTGCAATGAGTTTATAAGACTGAGCTCAGAAATCAAATGCAAATGATATATTCATGGAAAGCATCTACTTGCAGGGTAGTTCTTTCTTTGAGAAGGAAATCAGTTCATTTTAAATTGACCCAAATTAATTTAGACAAAACAGAGCCTTTGTGCCATACAACCTAAACTGACAAAATAAGTTATTCGCTGTGAGCCTCCAAAATGGAAAAGAACAGTTCATAAAGGCCACGATGCAGGGCTCCATCAGCCATTTCAAATTTACCGATATTTATGAAAGTCAGTTTTGTGTTATAGGGCAAATCCCTGCCTAGGGAAGAAAAGGTGGGACTAATTCTTATTTAAGAAAAAGAGACTCACCACAAAGCTAGTATCTGTTGCCTATCCCATCCCTTTTCTGTAAGCCATGTGAGTCATTTATGTGTCACATACATGAATCTGATTCAAATTAATAACAGACTCATTGAAACAGGATAGATCAGAGTATCTGTGGACATTATGTCCCAGCACTTACTCTCCACGTACAAAGGATGATTTCCCGTGGAGGCTCCCCACACCACCACTTGGATAAAACATCCTCTTGGAAATGGAATGAAATGCTCCAGGTCTCTTTCTTCTTATGATGAGTATAAAATTCCTGGGAATGTTGAGTTCCTCTGCTTTCCCCCTTGTCCAATTCCTTCATCTCCCATCACCACGGTGGCTAACATTCGGTCCAATAATTGAGCCATGTGTATTTGTGAAGTGGGGTTAATTTGGTTTAGATGGTCATGCAGTTACTCTAGCTGACTGCTCTTATAGCCAGCTTAAAACTGCTGCATATTAAGTGATGAAAAAAATAAACATAAAAAACACCTAAGATTACAATTTATACTTGGTGGGAAACAGAAGTCAATTCTTGGGATTCAAATCTAATGAAGCCATGTGTTCCCGCTTTACTTTTACCAGCGAGACATATACTGGGGTTTGGTGCACAGGCACAGCTAAAAGTAAAGTGGTGTACTGCTTATTCTTTCATAATACTTCCTTCTGTCTGTGGCTCCCTCAGAACCAGTCTATAGTAAGAGGGGGTGGGCAGGACTGGCATACACCAAGTAAACCAAAATAACACCCTCCCAAATGCTCCCAAACTCTACTTTTAAATTCACATGGTTTCAGCTCAGTGTACACTGTGTATATATCTGACTTCCACTGCCAATAAACAGTTTGTCCAAAATATTTAAGATTGTACCACACAGAATTTTTAAATAATTTTTGGGTTTTGTAAATTTTTGAAGTCTATTGAATTAGCTGAGCATTTCAAAAAATCAAAATAGGGAGCAGATGTGGCTCAAGCAGTTGGGCACCCGCCTTCCACATGGAAGGTTTCGGGTTTGGTTCCCAGTGCTTCCTAAGGAAGATGAGCAGACACAAGAAGCAGACAGTGAGCAGACACAACAAGCAAGACAGTGAGCAGACACCGTGAACAGACAATGAACAGAGAGATGAGGGAGCCACTTTGGGAGAGGCAGGGATCAAAATATATTTTAGTGACTAGTACTTAGAGAACTGTTATATGGAAATGGATTTCAGGAAGTCAGTGCCACACGACACTCCATACATTGGGTTCAAGAAAACTGGTTTCACATCCACCTCTAGGAATTGCTAGCTATGTGACATTAGATTACTGCTAATCTCAGTTTAGTTTTTATTTTAATTAGCAAACTTTATTTCAAGTTCAAAAAATAACAAACAAAAGTCAGTTTAACAAAATTATGGAAGCATTACTTTAAAATATCTTGTCCAAGCATATCTACCTTATTTAATTCTAAACACAAACTCAATTGCTTCTCCAGTGTTCTGAAAGATAAATAAATGAGCACAGATTGGTTCAATGACATGACCAAGGTCTCCTTGTTAATAAAGAAAATGAAAAAGAAATGCCTGATCATAGTCACATCCCCTAAAACTAAAATCCCATGTTCTTTTATTTTCTGACCTTCAGCATTGGCATAGCATCTCCTTTGTCTTTGCTACAAAAAAAGTTTGTTTCGACATTTCATGTGGGAATTCTTCACTAGTTTTTCTCAGCAGCAGTACAACAGCACTGGCTTTTATGTCTAATTATTTCAGGTTCTTTTCTTCATCCCATTAAGAGATTTCTTTAAGAAAAATCAAATCCATTATTTTCTGAAACTTTGCCTGTCCAAGCAAGAGACAAATTTCATCGTTAACCTTTTCATTCATCTTTACTTATCTGTTTTGCTTTCTATAAGATGCGCTGTATTTATCATAAAACAAACATATACCCAGTGAGGAAAAATAAACCAGAAAGGGAGCTCCACAGTACGTGCCCCACTGAGGAAGCTAGCTGTCCCTGCAACGAGAACATAGAGCCCACAGGAAAAATCCGCATTTGTATTACAAAACACAGGACCTAATAATTTTCAGAGTGCTGCAAATCACTGAGTCTTGAGGCTCAATAGCAAGTTGAAAACAAATTCATTAGTGCTAATGTTTGACTCTTTAGAAATGTGGTTAAAAGAAGATTAATTTAAATTAAGGATGGGGAAAGCCATTTTTAATTAGTCAGAAGCTTTGAATTATAAAACATTTTAAACAAATACAACTATATTATTTTCAACTATTATTTTATTACTACTTAATAGGTTTATAAGTGTTATCTGAAATCCTGAGTTAAATATCTATTAATATTAAGGCACTGTATTGAGCAAGGCACCTGTTTTATATTATTTTTCTTTGAAACTTAATCTTTATGTATTACATGATCATCATATTTTCCTCTGACTTTCATATTGGCAGAGAATAGCACAAATTCCTCTTCTCTAACACATTATATACTTTCTTCTAGCTACTCTGATGATTAGCTATACTTGAATTGTTTACTGAATCAACAAAATTTCAGGATGAGCTACCAAGACATTTATTTTCTACTAATAAAATCATAATTACAAGGACCAAAAGTGTTATCATTGAATTTCTATTTTTATATAGAAAAAAATGAGCTACAGGGAAACCAATACCATTTATTCATCACTTAAGCTGTAAGTGTTAGGTCTTAGCCTAAATATCTTTCTAATTTACCTTTTCCTTGGGTCCTGGATGACTAAGTGCTTAATAAGTAAAGAAAATGTGCTATAGCTGTTAGAGTGTCATTGGATTCACTGGAACCATGTGAGGTACAGGCTAAGGTGCTTGGAGAATACTTTGAGGGGGTGAAGTGTTTCCAGCACTTGTATGCCTCAGTGAATCCTCAAAGCACTAAGAGATGGATTGAAAGGTACAGTTCAAAATAAGCCCAATAGTCTGCTACCCACAGTTCATTGCAATGATATACTACAATAACTCTCCCTGGACCTGTTACGGCTTATCATGCTGATGTGTAATTAATCTGCTGAATGGTGACAGGATGTAGCAGAAGTGTGCTTCCAAAGCTTTTAGGATCTGGCACACCAATGAAAGCTTGGGGAGTCTTCAGTACATGCTTTGTTAGCACAGCAGACTGTAACAAGCCTTTAATCTGTGATTCCACATATGCTAACTAACTTTACTTATTAAAAATCACAAAGTGGTTTTGCTCAGCACCAGTCCAATAGAAGCAGCCCTTGGAAGTGTATCTGCATTTGCAAGCTCTACTCAAGGCTGAGATGATGATGGAGGTTGCATATTTCCCTGTGGAGAGCAGCTATGCCTTGTAGCACATTTCAGGTTTACAGAGCTCATTAGGCTTTCCGTTGTGATTTGCTTCCTGCAAATCTGTAACTGCAGGATGCTTTCAACTACCAGTAACATAGATGACATGCAGACACAGCATGGATAGAATTTGAAAACGTAGTGATGAATGTTAGTTAAGGGACTAACGAGCTCAAAAGAAAAGGAACAGATAAAAGCAAAAGAAGATACAAACGCAGGGTTAATAAAGCCAAAGCCAATATAAAAAATCCCATGTTTTTCTAGATACCCTTTCATTAATGATTTTAAAGAAAACTTGCCTTGTGCAAAGGGGTTGATGAAGCTGGAAGTATCGGATGGTCTATTTAGACTTATTTTTCTCATTATGGTTTTAAAGTAGTTGGTGAAGGAAAGATATACTTTAGTAAACTAAGAAAATCAAGTTCATAAAATCCATTTTCTGAGGATTGTGGGAAGATGGCAGGGACTAACAGGCAGAGTTGAATGCTGTCACCAAAACAATGGAAAAAAAGAGCCAGAATCTTTCCATGGGATTTGTTTTGGGGGTCAACAGACCAGGACAGTGCTACACAATTCTGAGCAGGGTAAGGGACAGAGAGAAGAAGCTGAAAGGACAAATAAGAGTTCCAAAACCCCATGATGGCTGGGAAGGGCGCCTGTCCCCCACCCCCAAGATATTAAACTGGGGAAAAACCTTGACTCACTGTAGCCCATTGAGAGGGGAACAGACATCTTTCTCCCTGTCAACTGTTTCAAGGGAAAATGGAGGGGAGGTCAGGGTGCTTTCCTTCAGTGAATTCAGCCAGCAGAGCAAGCCTTGAATCACTGATCTGAAGATTCAAAACAGAAACAGGGAAGCCGAGACTGAAACTACTCCAGAACATTGCACTGACTATCGCCATCTGCTGGCTATTCTGGAAATTGCATGGACAAAAACTGTTGGTGCTCTCTGCATCCAACCCTCGGAGAAAATCTGTGCCACATTAGTGAGTCCCTGGTCCAATTTTGAAAACTTAACCTGGGTAAAACCATAGGCAAGAGAAAAATAAGCCTTCAGAGTGAATTCAGATGCTTAGATATCAGCAAAAAATTACAAGCCATACTAGAAAACAGGAAGAGATGGCCCAGGCAAAAGAACAAACCAAATACCCTGAATAAAGGATTTAACACAATCATTAAGAGATACTCAAACAACTCTCCTAAATCACATCAAAGAATTTTAAAAAAATATATGATTAAAGAAATAAAGAATATTAAGAAGACACTGGGAGAGCATAAAAAACAAATTTAAAGCCTGCAAAGAAAAATAACAGACCTTATGGGAATGAAAGATATGATGGATGAAATTAAAAATATATTAGAGGCACATAAGAGCAGATTTGAATGGCCTGAAGACAGAATTAGTGATTTCAAAGAAGAACATCTGAACTGGAAAAGAAAGGAGGAAAGAAAGAAAAAAGAATTGGAAAAACTGTAATAGAGTCTCTGGGAATTGAATGACAAAGGGAATTGCACAAAAATTCGTATTATTGGTGTCTCAGAAGGAGAAGAGAATGGAAAAGGAGCAGAAAGAATATTTGAGGAAATAATGATCGAAAACTTCCCAACCCTTACAAAGAACAAAAATATCAATATCTCAGAAGGATAACACACCCAAAACAGAATAAATCTGAATAGATCTTCCCTGAGAAACTGACTACTCAGAATAACAAATATCAGAGATAAAGAGAGGATTCTAAAAGTAGCAAGAAAAAAGTAAACTCAATAAGATTAAGTGCCAATCTCTCATCAGAAACCATGGATGAAAGAAGAAAGTGGTATGATTTATTTAAGGGGCTGGAAGAGAAAAACTGCCAGCCAAGAATTCTGTATCCGAGAAAGCTGTTCTTCAGAAATGAGGGTAAGTTCAAAGTCTTCACTGACAAACAAAACCTCATGGAATATGTTACCAAAAGACCAGATTTGCAAGAGATACTAAAGGGGGTGCTGCAGCCTGAAAGGAAAACATAAGGGCAAGAGATTTGGAGAAAAATTTAGAAACGAAGATTATTAGGAAGCGTAAACTAAAGGATAAGAAGACAGACAATGGAACGATATGACAACAGAGAGCCAAAGGACAAAATGGATGAAGTAAATAATGCCTTTACAATAATAATAGTGAATGTTAATGGATTAAATTACCCAATCAAAGGACAAAGGCTAATAGAATGGATAAACAACTGTGAGCCATCTATGTGTTGTCTACAAGACACCCACCTGAGACATAAGGACACAAGCAGGTTAAAAGTGAAAGGTTGGGAAAAGATATTCCATGCAAATAGTAACCCAAAAAGAGCCAGAGTAGACCAGATAAACGGAAATTTTTAAAATTATAGTACATTATTAAAATTATAGTACAATAATTACTCAGTGCAACTGGCAAATTTTCCCTGTGATCAGTAGTTCATAATTTTTTTCATACAAAATAAACCATTGGTTTTAACTGAGGAGGGCTGGAGAAGAAATTTATTTTTGGATACTCCAGTTTTCTTTAACCCTTTCTTATTCATACTCTAATTAAAATAAGCTATTGGATCAATAATTCCTTAGCATGACTACTGTTGAACATGATTTTCAGTTTATCTGCCTCATAAAATTATGAGTTGGCAAACTGTTATCTGTTATAATTCATTCCAATAAGATGTGAAGAACTACCAAATAGGAATTTGATTATCTAGAAAGAATTAGAGCCTAAATGAAAATTAAATAACTAAAACAGTAACTTATTTCATTCTTAGAGATTATGTCCAATAGTTAGAGCTGTAATGTAAAAATTACAATTTTGTTATAATTAATTTCTATTATATTTGAATTGTTATTTATATTTATCAATGTTTATAGTTATGCTATCTATTTTTTATAATTGGTTATATTAAATCTAACCTGGCCTTGCCCTCTCTTTTAAAATTTGTGATTTATTTCAATATATTTTTCTATTATTTTACAATTTTACAATAAAGGACTTTCTAATAGCTTAAAAAAAGCCATTATACACTTTGGACAGTTCATATTGTATGCAAATTTATCTCAATGAAACTGCCTAATAAACAAATAAATAATTGTGCAAGAATAGCTGGAAATAGCAGCTATATACAGCAGGGGAAACCAATTGAGAGGTGAGGAATTTCTTGTTTTTTATTATTACTGAAATAATGAAAATGCTTTAATAATGTTTGAAGTGATGAACACAGAACTATATGATTATACCAAATACCACTGATTGTTCATTTTGGATAAATTGTATGCTTTATTAATATGTATCAATAAAACTGGTTTAAAAAACTGAAATTACTTAGGGGAAACTTTTTTTTATATCTTCAATTTTGAACTTGGGGAGTAAAGTAGGTAAGTGAAATAATATAGATAGAGAACATAGGGCAGAATTTGAAAAATGGAATGATTTCTCTCACCTTTTGGATTAATAAACACTCTCTCCATATTTTATCTAACATTTTAAAAGGTGGACATGTCATGGTTAATAGGAATACTTTTTACTCCTCTGTTGAAATGTACACTATACATACTATAATTGATAAGAAAATACAGAATTAAAATATAATATTAAAACTGTACTTAAGTAAATGGTTAAAAACCTGATGCCTTTTAACAAAAGTTTTAAAATAACTGGTTCAGTACAAATTTGAGGTTAACAAGTGCCCACTTGTAGAAAATGCCTCAATAGAACCAGAATCTTCCCTTTGTCCCTCTGTGACCACCTGGCACTAATATAAACCTTCCCCAGTTGGGAATTTTCAGAACCACAAAGATTTACTGGTTCTAACCTCTCAAAAATCTGGTGTAGTCCCTAAGAAAAATCTAACTTTCATAATTAAGAGAGAATTTTGATGTGTAGAAGTTTTAATTGCTTGACTGTGAAAGTGTGGAAATGGATAGTTGATGGTAACACATTATATTTAGTATAACTAACACAGCTGGTTTAAAAATGGGATTGTGGCTGAGAGGGGTAGTCTAGGGATATAAATATCAATTGAAAGGAAGCTAGAGAATAATCTAGGGACTGAGTAACATAGTGAGCCCAGAGGTGGATGAGAATTGTGGTTCATAGTACAAATACAAGAATGTTCTATGAACTAGAACAAATGTACATCACTGTTACAAGGTGGTAGGACTAAGCAGATGCATGGGAAAAATACAATTAATGTAACCAATGGACTGTAGTTAAAAGCAACGTTGTAATACTCTTGCATCAATGTCAAAGATGCAATAGTAATAATAATAGGGATAATGGAAAAATAATAATAGGGGTAATGGAAAAATATACCAAATGTATGCTATAGACCATGATTAGTGTAATAGTGTAATAGTCTGAAGATATTATCACATCAGATATACATGTTCCACAACAATGTAGTATGTTGGTAGAGGAGTGTTGTATGGGAATTCTGCACATTTGCATGACTGCTTTATAAGTTAACATCTTCTTTAAATATAAATACGCACACATGTATGTATATATAAACACACACATACATGTATATAATGAATTTTGACTTCTCCAAATACCTGAATTATTTGCTACAAAAACAAAGTAGTCTTATTATAAATGAGTGACTATCATGTAAGCACCTTAAAGAAAGGCCCAGTGTCTCAATCACTGCTTCATGTTCAGCACGTGAACTCAATCAAAGACTACAATTAATCAATACTTTGCAACCATACGAAACATTTCTTTGAACCTCGTTGGTGAATCCTGTGATCTGCCTGTAGCATGTTGCCAGTGCCTTATGAGGAACAGTCAGTTTTGGAGGGTGTTTCAGTTTGCCAGTGATGTTATGACAAATGCCATGGGCTGGTTGGCTCAAACAAAAGGAAGTGATGGTCTCATGGTTTGGGAAGCCTTGAGTCCAACATCAAGATATCGCTGGGCCATGCTTTCTCCTGGAGTCGGTGGTGTTCTGGTGCTGGCTCTCTGGCCATCCTTGGGGATCGATCCCTTGGCTGGTAGCTGCATCTCTGCCTCCATCCCATGGCAATCTCACTCTCCTCTGGCTTCTACTTCGAGTCCAATTCCCATTGCTTATGAAGACCTATCCATTCAGCCTGGCCACATCTTAACTAAGGCCATCTTCAAAGGTCTCATTTACAAATGGATTCACACCCACTCCCTGAAACACCTTAACTAATAACACACAAAGATCCAATTTATAAAGGAGTTCCTACCTTCAAGTAAATGGGGGTAGGACTTGGACCTATCTTTTGCGGGGGACATGATATAATTTGCAAAAGTGGGAATGTGATCAAGAGGAAAACAGGAAGTTGCAAACCACTATTTTATGTTCAAGGAAATACTAGCAATCCATTCTTAGTGGCACAGAGTAGCATCATAAGTCCTGTCCAGTAAAGCTAATTTTTCCCATAGCCAGGTGCAGAATAGTTCAATAAGCTAAGAATTCAGAAATCAGAAAGGCTTCTTGTCTTTCTTCTCCTCGTGAACTGCACTGAAAAATGCAGAGACCATTGAACTGTCTGGGTTCTTACTCCTCTGTATAAACATAGAGAGAAATCTGCTACATGTGCTTTCACACCTGTATGAACATATGACAAATTAGCAGCAATTTAACTTTCCTTAAAATGTGGAAGCAGACTTATGGTTTCTTCTGGGGACACTGCAATCACTTCTTGCTTGTAAATTGAGGCTGATGAAGCCATACCAGTTCTGAATAGACTTTCTGGAAAGAACCAGAATTCAGGTACTTTAATCACCTTAACTGTCCAATGACCTTGTAAAAGCATATATCCACCAATCTGTGAGCATGGCATTCCAAAGATTCTTCAACTTATGGTCCTTTAACTTTTATCCCCCTTAATTTTCCTAAGAGGGATACTTTTGCTAGAATATTCTAATATTGCCTTTTTTTTTTTTCTTTCTAGAGGCACCAAGGATTGAACCCAGGCTCCCCAATAAGAGTTGAATTTTTCATTTTGTTTGTTTGGTTTTCAGGAGGTACCGGGGATGGAACCTGGAATCTTGTACATGGGAAAGAGGCGCTCGACAACTTGAGCTATATCCAGTCCCCTCTAGTATTGTTTTTTGTTTGTTTGTTTGTTTGTTTTTTGAGGTTCTAGGACTGGGGATTGGGGACTGAACCCTGGGAGAAGCCAGCACTTGACCACTGAACAAATTGGCTCTCCTGAGCTGGTTTTTTCTTTTGTTTGCTTGTTGTTTGTTTTTTGTTTTTAGGAGGCACCAGGGACTGAAACCAGGACCACCCAAGTGGGAAGCAGACACTCAACTGTTTGAGTGATACTCATTCCCCTAATATTATTTTAATAAAGATGATATTATGAAGTCACAGTGCTTAGAAAAATATTTTTAGTAAGCAAAGTGAAGCATCCCAAAGGGCACATTAATGTGTATTATCTTCTCCTTTATTCTTCTCCTTTTTTTTGCAAATGAGTATTTAGCAAGATAAGTTACATAGTAATGACTTTACAAAATAAAAATAACTGGACCTGTTGTATGGATTCCTCCTACATACACTCAAGAAACCTTGGAAATTGTCAGTGTTACATAAAAAGCAAATTATCTCTGTATTGTTGGAATTCAGGATTAAGTGCCAGGGTTGCACAGCTAATAGCTTCTTCTTCATATAACAATAATGGTGATATTAGCTAATATTTGCTGAGTGTTTTCTATTAATACGTATAAGGAACTGTACTCTAAGCATGTTCTTATCTAATCATTATAACAAACCTATTGAGAAAATAGCATTTTTAATTCCCATTTTGTAGATGATGAAACAAAACTGGAGGAAAACTATTTTGCCCGTCATCATGTGACTAGCTAAGTTACAGAATTGGGATGCAAACCTACACTTTATACCTTCAGAGCCATCACTCTAAACCACTAAGAATGTTCCCCACTCTCCCCCACCCCTGTTTCAAGCAGTTCTGTTCCAAGACTCTTCTTTTTATTTCTTTTATTTTTTTTAAAAGAGGTTTTAGATTATAGAAATGTTACATCAAAAATATAGGGGATGCCTATATACCTCAGCCCCTCCCCCTTCCACATTTTCACCCATTAACAACATCTTTCACTAGCGTGGTACATTTGTTACAATTGATGAACACATATTGAAGCATTGCTGCTAATGATGGTCTATAGTTTACATTATGGCACCACACAATTTTATACGTTTTGACAAAATGTATAATAGCCTGCATCTGTCATTGTGATGCCATGCAGGACAATTCCTATGCCCCCAAAATGCCTATGTTAAACCTATTCTTACCTCTCCCTCCCCTCAGAATCTCTGGTGACCACTGTCTTTATATAAACATTACAAGTTCTTCCATTACTAGAATAACGGTAAGTCTGCCTTAGTCCATAGTCACATTACCCCTTAAATTTGTTCATTCCTTAATCTGGAGGATTTGGAGATGGTGATGCCCACTCTGCTTCCAATTGAGAAGAGGCTTAGATCCCATGGAGCAGATGGATGGAACTGTCTTGCCTGCAATTGTAGATACTCTCTCTTTTGGAGGATGGGCACTACCTATCATTATCCTTTTGTTAGTTGTCCTGGGTGAGTCCAATGAACTGGAGGGTGGGTGTTGGCAAAAACTCTGCTGAGATTCAGGGCTCAAATGGTATATGAACAACTGGAAGATTTAAGTCTCTGGGACACATATTTAATGGATATAATGCTAATTATATGTTCATATAAAAGGTGCATAAGAACCAAGTGTAGGAAAATTATAATGACTCCAACTTCAAGACATTGGGGAGAAAGGTTATCATATATTCCAAGATAAGTCCCACTGACAGGTTGCTGAATTTGTGAGGTTTTCTGCCCTGACTATAGTGTCCAGATGTCTCTAGAGCCCTCAGGAGACCCCTGCTTGAGGCACTGTTTAATATGGCAGTCAGTGAGATCCTCCTAAGACATGTCTAAGTGTAACCTCTGGAATAACCTCCCAACTTACTCTTAGCCATAAAAACTCATCTGTAGTTACTATATACCCCTTTTGGTCAAGGCCTTTTTCCAAATGCATTGCTAGTTGTCACTTGATAATAATCCCTTGGTGCCAGGGAAGCTCATCTCTGGGAGTCATGTCCCATGCTGAGGAGAAGGTAGTGAGTTTATATGCTAAATTTGGCTTAGAAAAAGACCACATTACACAAACAAGGAGGCTTTCAGGAGGTAACTCTTAGGCAATATATAATGCTAGAATAAGTTTCAATTTCACCAGAACAACGTACATAAGTATAAGCATCAATCAGTATCAAGGAACTGGCATATTGGACTGTCCTCCTTTGTTAGGCATTGCCCATGTATTCTAGGGATTCTTGCCACTTTATTAAAGAATGTAGTAGGACCCCCCAGGATGGGAATTCAATATTCTGTTGATTATTTTGTGGTTCTCCACCCACTGAGACAATACCTCATGACCACTTGAACACATTCTTAGTCCATACAGGCATGTTCCAGGGTATACCCCTCCCCACACATCCCTCTACCACTGACACCCTGCAAAAGTGATCCTCCCTGCCCCAGTTGTGACTCTTCTGCAATCCAAAACCTACCCCAAAACAAAGTTAAATAAATAAATTTAAAAATTAAAATTTTTAATGTCTTTCACTCCTGTAAGGTCTGTTGACTTTTACATACAGTGACAATTTCTTCTATATGTTCCCCCAGTGTCTCATTTTTTTAAACTTTATTTTCAAAGAAGATTTAGTTAACATAAAAGTAACGGATAAAATATAGGGGATTCCTGTATACCCTATCCCCTATGTCTCTCACAATTACCCCTATTAATAACAACTTACATATGATACATTTGCTACATTTGATGAAGAAATGCTGAAGCATTGCCACTAACCATGGTCAATGGTTTACATTATGGTGTATATTCTGTACTGTACACTTACATAGGTTCTAACAAAATGCATAATGGCCTGTATCCATCATTGCAAGATCATGCAGCACAATTCCAATGTCCTAAAAATGTCCCATGCTCCCTTCTCTTCTTCCCTCTGCCTACCCTCAGAACTCACAATAACCACTAGGTTGTAGTTTTTGAAGAATAAGGTTCACAGTTACATGCATTAATATTGAGGGCTTGACATATTGTAGTGTCTTCTTTTGTTAGGCATGGTCTATGTTCTTGAGAGATTCTTGTGCCTCTATTTGAGAACCTGGCAGAACTCCCTAGGATGGAAGTTTAATATTTTCTTGTTTATTGTGTGACTCTCCAACCACTGAGTTAACACCCTATGACAAGAAGAACACCTTCATATTCCATAGAAGCATGCCCCAGGAACACCCTGTCCCAAATACCCCCCCACCCCCAATGCCCTGCACCAATTACCCTCCCCTGCCATATTTGCTGAAAGAACATTTCCACCATTGTGATAGTAACCGCAGCCTTACAAGTCCCCAGAGTTCACCTGCTCCTGCAAGACTCTACATGAAGTATTTTTCTTTCCATAGCAATAGCTGGGCTGATTTTTTTTAAGAGCTACTGGGGACTGAACCTGGGACCTCATACACAGGAAGCAGGAGCTCACTGACTAAGCTAAATCTGCTCCCATTGACTGAATTTTTTAGTGTGCATACTTTGTGTGAATTTAAGATTCCTATGTTTGTGGATACCCTAATCTATAATTTAACTACCGTATTCATTTTGATAGTTTCTAAGCTCATTATGACAAAATACCCAAAGTTGATGCATTGCAACCGTTCAGGAAAGTAAACTATTTTTAAGTTCCTTCTTGTCATATATCCTGCCTGAAAAGTGCGCTCTTTCCAATTTATTTTCAGTTACTCCTTGCTGGCATGACAAACCTTTATACATTCTGCTATAGATAATGTTCCTCAGGCATAAGCAAAATAAATAAGGAACACCTTTTACTCTATTGGTAAACTACAAGTAAAAGCAAAATGGGCAATTTCTTCAAGAATAAGTTCACGTCATTTTCTCTGTTATGCCTTACCTGACAGCCTTACAGGGTGATCACATGAAATTTGTGTGTTTCCATCATATACGCTATAACTCTATGACTCTTACAGATTGAACGGTGTCCCCCAAGTTCAAGTGCTAATGCCTGGCTCTGTGACTGTGACCTCACTCGGAAATAGGGTCTTCGAAGATGAGACCAAACTAGATTACGGTCGGCCCTATTTCTAGAAAACCCGTGTCCTTATAAAGAGTAAAACTTTGACCCGGAGACAAACACAAAGGGAAGACGACAAGTGAAGACAGAGGCAGGGATTGGCATTATGCTGCTACAAGCCGAAGAATGCCAGGGATTGCCGGGAACCATGGGATGCGAGGAGGAGGCAAGGAAGTTTCTTTCCTGGAGCCCTGAGGAAGAAAGCTTGGTCCTGCTGACACCATTGGTTCACACCTCCAGCCTCCAGAGCCGTGCAACAATAAATTCCTGCTGATTTAAGTTACCATGTTTGTCACAGCAGCCTCAGGAAACGAAGACAATTATGACCGATAATATTTTTTTTTCACATCTGCCATTCTGAACAAACTTCAGAGAGGAATATTTCTATATTCCCCAGACCTTAGCAAAGTTGCTGCTATAGACTCAGTGGCTGTTAATGATTGAGGAATAAGGAAGAAAAGAACAGAGAGAGGAAGAGAAGACCGGGGAGGGAAAAAAGGAGGAAGGGAACAGGGAAGAGATCAATTATATTAACTTGCTGTGCAAGAGATATACATACTAAACACTTGCATTTTTCTAAGATTTCTCTTATTTCTAAGGTAAAAGAACAAGTCACCATGGCATTGAAAAGACACGCAGGGGAAGCGGGTGTGACTCAACTAGTAGAGCATCCACCTACCATATGGGAGGTCTAGGGTTCAAACCCCAGGTCTCCTGCCCCGTGTGGTGGGCTGGCCCACGCGCAACGCTGCCACGCGCAAGGAGTGCTTGCCACGCAGGGGTATCCTTCATGTAGGGGAGCCCCACGCACAAGGAGTGTGCCCTGCAAGGAGAACCGCCCTGCATGAAAAAAGTGCAGCCTGCCCAGGAGTGGCGCTGCACACACGGAGAGCTGATGCAGCAAGATGACGCAATGAAAAGAGACACAGATTCCCAGTGCTGGCAAGAATGCAAGCAGACACACAACACACAGCGAATGGACACAAGAGAGTGGACAACAGGGGCAGGGGAAGGGGAGAGAAATAAATAAAAATAAACCTTTAAAAAAAAAGAGACTGATGGGGAGTGGGTGTAGCTCAGTAGTGGTTGAGCTCCTGCTTGCAATGTACAAGGTCCTGGACTTAACACCTATACCTCCCCCAAAAATAAAAGGCACTCTGAGCAACTCTTTTGACCCAGATTCCCAAATAAAGAAAGAAAAAGAAGAAATCAGGGAGCAGACTTGGCCCAGGGGATAGGGCATTTGCCTACCAAATGGGAGGATCACGGTTGACCCCTGGCCTCCTTGACCCGTGTGGAGCTGGCCCATGCGCAGTGCTGATGCGTGCAAGGAGTGCCCTGCCACGCAGGGGTGTCCCCTGCGTAGGGGAGCCCCACGCACAAGGAGTGCACCCCTTAAGGAGAGCCGCCCAGTGTGAAAGAAAGTGCAGCCTGCCCAGGAATGGTGCCGCATACACGGAGAATGACGCAACAGAAAGAAACAGATTCCCGTGCCACTGACAACAACAGAAGCAGACAAAGAACATGCAACAAATGGACACAGAGAACAGACAACTGTGGGGGGGGGGGGGAGGGAGAGAAATAAATAAAACAAATCTTTAAAAAAAGAAAAGAAGAAATCATCATGGTGTCAGGTTTTCTGGATGAAATTTTTTCAGGCTGAAATTTAACTCTTTTAGAAAAGTTAGATGCCATACAATCTGGGTTGTTCATTGATGTGCTATATCTAAAATGTGACTCTAAAGGGTTTTCTTGTTGTTTTCAACCTAATAGAAGCGAGAACAACTGTCAGTTGTCTCCCTCCACCTTGGCAACAAATTATTCCAATGCTTTGAATAAACTGCCCCAACAAGCATTTTAGTTACAACATGAAAACAAGGGCCCTGTTCTGAAATGGAGAGGTTTGAGGCAACAGTGGCCCCAGGAAGATACACTCCAGAGTGCATCTCTGTAGATCATATATATATTTGAAGAAATGTTTCTTTTGGAAGCCATGGGTCTGAACTGCTGTGTGTTCCCTGGGGAAACTTCTGTGTAGGGAAAATGGCTTGTGGGAAATAAGCAGTAGAAGAGAAATTGGGAAAGCTGACTCTGGGCGACTATGTGAAGAAGCATTATTGCTTAGAGGCCCTGGTTACAAGATACAGCAGTGAACTGAAAAAAGGAGACTCTTCCCAATTCCACAGAGCCCAGCGTCTCTTGGAAACTTGGGAGCATCACCTCTGGGGAATTAGGAGATGGGACTCTTGATGTGGATGTTGATGTTTTCAACTGGGACACCACCGGCAAAGCCACGAGGAAGATGACTTTATTGGCTTTGCATGACAATGGACAAAAACCAGAGGAAGCAAGTCCGAAAAATAAGTAGCAGAGGTGATGTGAAGACCAAATAAAAGAGACTGCTTTGAAAGCACATTAGATTAGCTCTTTGGGGGGGGGGAGTTGCAGAAATAATTATTAAGGTGATTTTTGAGAATGAGTTTTAAAATCATCAGATTGAATGTACCAGAAATTCACCTGGTGCCAACTTCTACGACTGTAATTTCGGCACCCAAAGTTAAAGTGTCTGTATCTGTACACAAAGACAACTGCCACTTGCTTTGTCTGGTGGCTCTCAAAGGTGCCCAGGCTTCAAAATCACCAGAGGAAACTCTTCACATGCGCACAAAAAGGCTGCCCCAGAATAGCATGGAGAAATTGCATCATTCGGTCTGACATTTCTATTAGAAAACCACAACAACAACAACAAAACTTGCCGAGTTATTCTGCCTTCCTTTTGCAGAAAACTGGATTAAATTTTACAGGTAAGGATAAGTAGCACAAAACATTTCCTATAAAGGGCCTGCCTTCAAGGTTGCAGTTTCTCTAACTCATTGATAAGGTAAATTGCTAAAGATAAGGGCATGGACTTAACTTTCTGTTATTTCCAAGGGGGGTGATATGGTACTTAGGTGTGAAGAAACCAAATGAAGCAGTGTTTAAAAGGTTCTATTTATGCATTTCATATGTCTCGGTAAGTGCTACTATTTAATCATCTTGTGTATCATGTACTTGTTAAGCTATATCAGCAGTTTTTATAAACTAACTGATGACAAAGTTGTTCATGAGGATTGGCTCCTTTTCTATTATGTTTCTGCCTTATCTTTTATTCCCAATCTTGACGTTGGCCAATTTGCTTTTGGTTTCTTAAACGCTATGTTATTTTTGTATTTCCTTCATTGTCTAGGGTTACCTTGGACGTCGTTTATTGTTTGTCTTGGATGAGGTGACCAACTCCTGGTGAGAATATATTATAATCTAAAAATGCATGAATTTCAACATCTCAGTAATTTATAAAAATAGCAAACGCCAGTCCCATCTCTTACTGATGAGGGGTCAGAATGATATAGAGGCTGGGGTTCATTCCCTGTCACTCCCTGCCTGTCCTGTGTAAGCAAGTGGTGAATGCCAAGGATGAAAAGGATGGGATGTTCAATAGAAATTAAAACCCGAAAGCCAAAATCCATTTTGCTTCCATCATATTTTGCCTTGTGATCCAACTTCCTGACCCCCTGCATTCTTCACTCCAGAGCCAGGCCTCAGCTCCAGGATGTCCCTGGAAGATTAGGATGTCCCTAATCTTCATCCTAGACGCCAGAGTTGGGAATCACCAGAAAGTCTTGCAATCTAAATCCACTACCAATCCACACTCCCTGACTTAGAACCAGGTGCTCAAAAAGCACCATTTTTGGTGCATATTTCACCCTGAATCTCTGGAGCTCTCCCAAGGGTTTTCTCAGAACTTTCATACTCCCCTAAAACTACTTAAGCCTTTTTATTCCTTGATAAATTATTTCACCCCCTACTTTACTAAAATGCTCCTGGTTGTCTATACATTTAAGACATTACTGCTGGGAATCTATTGGGCTCTACACGTAAAACAGTCCCACTTGCTGGAAACATCTCAGAACCTGCCATTAGACCAGGGGGCCTCCTCTTCTCATGTGGCCAGTCTCCACGCTGCCCCTCTACTATGTTGCACTTATTCTCATCTTTGCACCCTTGCATGAAGCCCTTCCCTTTTCTGGAATGGAACCTTTCTTTTGTCCTGACACATATATAATCCCTACTTTTCCCTCCAAGGTTCACATCAGACCCTACATTTGCCCAAACCCTTTTCAGCACATTCCCGGTTCCCAGGGATGTCATCTTACATGAGACAGCTCAAAAGCACTTAGCTCAGCACTTCACACAGATGGGTTTTCTGGGCCCTTGGAGAAGGGCTGATCAAGCAAACCTACGATACGGTATGTGGCTCTCTAGGAACATTCCAAACGTTTTCTACTATTCTCATACCCAAAGCTTTTTTTTAAAAGAAGTTTTTATTGAGATATATTCATATACCACACAATGCATCCAAAGTGTACACTCGATGGCTTTTAGTATAATTCAGAGAGTTGTGCATTCATCACCATAAAATAATTTAAAACAATTACTCTAAAAAGAAAAGTTCCACACCCCTTAGCAGTCCTTCCCCAGCCCTACAGAACCACTACTCTAATTCCATCTTCATAGACTGATTTATATTTACATTTTATATAAATGGAATCATTCAATATGCAGTTCTCTGTGTCTAGTTTCTTTTCATTAGCATAATGCCTATTTTTTTTTTGTCTGAGATTAACATCTTGTAACATTAACATGCATTTGTTCAGTTTCAAAGAATAATGTCAAAACCCAAAATCTTTGTACTACACTCGATCAGCATGCTCAGCCCCTTGACCGTGCCTTCAGCTTTTGTGGCTTGGACTTTCAGTTACACCATTCTATCTTCCCCACACTGTCCCTGCACCTACTCCACCCAAAACCCCACTAATAGCCAAATGCCTAATTAAATGCTCACTTCCTGGGAGGCAGAGGTAGCTCAAGAGGTTGAGTGCCTACTCACATGTACAAGATCCCAGGTTCAATTCCTGGTACCTCCTAAAAATAAAGTCCACTTACTCCACTATTAACACTACAATCACTTAGAGGGGTCAGTCTTTCTGCTAATTCCTATAGCCACACAATTTTTAGGATTCAGAAGTATGATTTACCAACCTTCCTGAATTGTTCTCTTGAAGGAAGTTATTGCAACTGTTTGGGCTGCATCAGAATTTGTGCAGAAATTACAAAGTCTGAGAATGTAAGTACAGCCGTTAGGGTGCAGGATAAAATATTCATAGGTGAAAGATAAAATATTGGTAGGTATAAGATAAAATATGAGAACCTGAGGTTCTAGGCTTATACAAGCCACGGGAGGGTGGGTGCTTTAAGGGAACTGTTTGGAAGGTTCCAGCTTCTGGAAATTGTGGCTATGCAGGAACTGGTACCTGACACCCTCCTGGAGAATAAAGTGAGAAGGTAATCTGTGCTGGGAGGAACACAGGGAGGACACCTAGCACACATTCAAGGGCTGCTGTCCGAGAATACTTTTTCAGATCCATCTGTCTCCCAATTGTACCTCTCCACCTCGAATACTGAAGGAGCCAGAGAAAGAGTGAAAAAGGGAAATAAATTGCCCAGAAACTAGCCAGTGGGTTATCAACCTTGAGATAAGACTGAACTGGGAGAGAAGAACAGGTTCAAATGAGATAAGCAAGTGACATTTTCATATTAAGCAGCTCTGGCCATTTTGAGACCTAAAAACGTACAGCAAAATGAAGAAATCTACTCCAGATTTTCGACAAGGCCTGGAAAGAACAATTTTACAGACTGAACTGAGAGGGCTGAGAAAGAATCAAGTTTCTTTTCCCTTCAAAGTTTGCCTATTTTCAAGAAACTAAAGACAATAGTTACAGAATATATTTTATCATCCGAACTAGATGGATTGTTTAAAAGAATTCCCTGTAGTAGTTGGATAGGAAGCTGATGGATCTTCGTTGAATGATTCTAACACAAGACTGATTCTCTTCACTCCTTTTAACTTGAAATCCTTTTATATCTCGCACAGAGAAGGGCATTCAAAAGAGTCAAGACGTATTTCCACATGTGTCGGGTTAGGCAATGAGATTATAGTCAGAAGATTGCTAAAGAGAGTCTTCTATCTTGTGGGTTACTACATGCCCTAAGGAAATAAGAAGTCAAGAAAACAACAGGTAAAACTGCATGTAAGGACAGTTCAACACCCAGTTAGCTGAAAGCTTGTCCTCCTAGCTACAGGTGAGCTAATGACCTAAGTACTTCAGTGTCCATTCTAAATTCAAAATTAGTGAGGCAGGTGTGCCCAGTGGTTGAGCATGTGCTTCACTTGAAAAAGTCCTGGGTTCAATCCTTGGAATATCCTAAAAAAAAACATTCAAAATTATTTACACTGTCTGGTTAACTTTCTACACATGGATGAAACACCACTGCATTATAAATATTATCTAGTTTGTGACAACCTGTGATGAATGCTAAGGTGGCCACAATCCTCAGAGTTTATAGAGGATTAATTTAAATGTTTATATTTTTTAAAGTCTATTCATCGACCCTCACAACATCTGTCAGTCATTCTGTATAATGTATAAAATTTTAATTGCTGCAGTGCCAGGTCCCATTTTTGAGAACTACTTTAATAATAAAAATAAGCATGTGATGTTTAAAGGAACTGAGCAAAAGCAAGGCAGTTGTGACCCTAGGATTACCTAGTCATAAACATTCCCATAAAAACAAAATCTATTTTGCCCTTTAGAACAGACAGGAAGAAAAAAGATAACGCTTTAAAAAATCACAAGAAAAAGGGAATCCTATCCCACTGTCAAGGCAAATACACTTACACTGGTACAAATTTCTGTGTCCACTTCTGAAACCCAGAATAGACCTGGGTTCTCGAGAGAACCAAATGAACTGATAACTAACATGGACCGAATATCTTACATATATTCTCTCATTAATTCTTCTCAATAACACTGCGTGATTATCTATTTTATTTTATATTTTATTTTTATTTAGAGTTACTGGGGCTAGGGATTGAATCCAGGACCTCATATATGAGAAGCTGGTGCTCAACCACATTGGCTCCCCTGAGTTTTACAAGTGGAAAACCCAAAGCTGAGCGATGTTAAGTAGAAAATGCCAAGGGCATGCAGTAGAGCCAACGGTCACTGTTTCTTTAGCAAATGAGGGCATGGCTCTCAGAACTCAAAGGTCCCATTCAGCCTCGAGAGTCAATGACTCTTGTGATTTTTTTGCCTCTGTGCCAAGCTGTAGAATAAGAAACTATTCTCACAGCTGATTGCTCACCACTCTTCCCTTGAAACAACCCCAAAGCTTGCACATGAAATCACCAAGAGGTAAATATCACAAAAGGAACAAAGCGACATATTTGAAGACCTCTTCACAATGTCTCAAGATAAAAGACACTCTTGATTCTTACTGTAATATAAAAGAAGCTTGACCTGATTTCTCTGGGGTCCTTGCTTTCCCCCTAATCCAACCTTTTTCCCTCCTCTTGGCCTAGAGAAATTCTTTCTACATCTCTCCGCCTCTTTTCTTCTGGGCTCTGATTTCTTTTATCCTTCTGCAATTTCCCCCACCTGTAAACTATTCATTCATACCTTCACTTGTGGTCATAGAGAAGAGGAAGTTGGAAGAGGACTTCTTTTACATCACACATTTATGTGCTAAATGTATAAAATCCAAAAATGTGCTCGTCATACACAACCTACGTAGAATGTCATATTATTATCCATGGTCTGAGGTTCACAATGGGTACTGTGTTTTATATTTACCTGCCTTTGTAATTTTATTATATTAGAATTGATTTGTTTCTTTTCTCTTTTATTAAAAAAACCAGCCAATGATCAAAAGGAAAATAAAGGAGATCATAGATACTTTAAAGAAAAATTGTAAGATCATCTAGCACCAAATCTTCATTTTATAGGGGGAGAGCTTAGGTTGGTTGGCTAATATCTCTTTTTCTTCCAATGAGCATTTATTATTTTTATTGTATTTTTTTTGAAAATACATAGATCACAAAAAATGTTACATTAAAAATGAGGTTCCCACATACCCCATACCCCACCCCACCCCCACTCCTCCCATATCAACAACCTCCTGCATCATTGCATCACATCCATTGCATTTGGTGAATACATCTTGCAGCATTGCTGCACTGCATGGATTATGTAAACTATAGCCCAGTATCTCTTTAAGAAGGCAAAACAGGAACCCAGATTTCTGGGTTCTCATTCACATATGTTCCTTTGTAGTTAAAAGATGATTTCTTTATATGATTGGCTTTTGACTTAGATATCATACCTCATTAATAATTTATCAGAAAACTAGTTTGCAGACTTTAAGAAAATCATATCAGTTATCAATAACTGAAATGATACTGTTGCTTTGACCATTTGTTTTGTGTTTACTTTCTATCTTTTCTATACTGTTTATCTCTTTATCTCCGGAAACAAGAATTGTGCCTGACACTTAGAAAACACTCAGTAAATATTTGTTCAATGCACGGAGCAGTATAAGTAACATAAGGAAGGTATTTCTTTTAATTCAGATCTCCCCTACAAAATGTTATACTGAAACTGTCCTTGGGGAGTAACTGGTCCAAATTCCACTAATCGATGTAATATAGCAAAAGCTATGTTTAAGAAAGATGAAAAATAAAGGGGAAATGGAACATATAATATATAGTTTTAAAACTGTCCTCATATAAGCCTCTCTCAGAACATCATTAGATCCTACGATAATAATAATCACAATTTAGGGAGTGCCTGCTATGTGTCAGGTACTGCTATTTGCTTTCTATATATATTAACTAATATGATCCTCAAAACAACCCTCAAGGCAAATATTTTTATCATTCCCTAAGTTAAAGTGAAGAAATTAAGACCATGTTCAAGGACACACATCCGCACATGCTTGGAAAGTAACTTGAACCTAATTCTTTCTGGCTCCAACGCTTTTAAGGCTATACTCTGCTGCCTTGCAAAATTGATCCAAAAGAGGTAGAGTTAAATAAAAGTAAGCATAGTTCCTGTAAATTATTCATTTCCTGCCTGCCTTCTTTCTGGAAAGTTCCATTTACTTAAGACACTTATAAGATTAATTCCAAGTAGCACCACAGCACTAATTTTAACACTTATCTACTACTAGAATTTAAGTAGAAATAATAATTTTTTAAAAAAGAAATAACTATTGATTTATTGATATACTTCATTGAGAATGAAACATAATGTATATCTGTAACTCAGAGAACATAAGGCTTCTCTGTTTTTGCCCAGGACTCTACCTTGTTTGGAAAGTTAAAAATTAGCCCTGTAAGGGTAGTTAATCCCTTTTATCAAAGAATTAAGATTAAATAGCATTGAACTCCTGGTCATCCAAAAATATTAACAAACAGCTTGCAGTATGTACATAACACAATACTAACGAATTCATTTTTCAGGAAGCTAATTATTCCTACTGTTCAGAAACTCAAAAATTAGATACGCTTTGCCATTATATTACCTATGCTTAGATTATACTCTCCCTTGACTGTAATTCTCTAGCATGATATATTGAACTCTTAACTCTTCCATTAAAAAATAAATTCATCTAATTTAATTTCAGACTTGATATAGAAATCCATATCACGTGGAAAAATTGACCTGTGCAAATAGTACAGGAAAATTTGAAAGCAATTTGGAGCACTTAATGTGTTAGATATTAAATGTGTTCTAATGTGTAATTCATTAGAGTAAGCAAAAACAATGCAGCTTTGTAGACTGAATAAGTAAACAGATGACTAGAACAGAAGAGAGTCTAGAGACCAGCCCCCAAAGTTAATATAATTTAAATGCGGGATTTCAAACCAGTGGGAGAAGTATGTATTATTCAATTAGTGATGCAGAAGAAATAGATTCGGGGGCAGAAATAAATTCCTATGAAACTCTTCATATTAAAATAAAATCTATATAGATCAAACAAATGTTTTTTAAAAAACATGAATAACATTAAAGAACTTAAAAAAAAGTATCTGCAGTGGTCTCATAGTAGAGAAGGACCTTCTAAGAATGATGGCAAAGGCATAACTCTATAAAGAAAACATTTAACTACATCAAAATTTACACCTTAAATAGATTTAAAGCACCATGAAAAGACCTGAAATCACTTACAGGGGAAAATATTTTCACCATATAAGACATACAAAGAATTACTATAAGAAATAATTATAGATTAAGTGTAATTGTAAAGAAAGAAAGCCATATTAAAGAGAAATAAATATATATACGTATTCTTACTAGTAGTGGGATATTTCGCCTAAATTACCAACAAAGACTAAAAAGCAATCACCTAGTTAATGATAGTAGATGTGTAAAAAAAACAGTTTCATTCAATTTTGATGAGAGTAGATACGGACATAAACTTTCTGGAACACCTGTTAGAACTAAGCACCATAACATTCTAAATGTGACTAACGAAGGAGACTCGACCACTGATGGGCCCTTGATATTGATGACTGTACTTATGAACCTTAACTTTTGAAATTGAAACTTAGCCTAGAATTATAGGGTTCCTAAGAGTTACCTTCTGAAAGCCTCCTTTTACTCAAATGTGGCCTCTTTCTAAGTCAAACTCAGTATATAGTTGCATTACTTTCTCCCCAGCAAGGGGCATGATTTCCAGGGATGAGCCTCCCTGGCACCAAGGGAATACTACCAAGCACTAACTAGCAATGCAACTGGAAAAAGACCTTGATCAAAATGGGGAATATATAAAGACAAATGAGTTTATATGGCTAAGAGACTTCAAAGTGAGTCGGGAGGTCATTCCAGAGGTTATGCTTATGCACGCCTCAGCAGGATCTCATTGACTGCCAAAGTAAATATTGCCACAAATAGCAGGGCTCCTGAGGGTTCTGGAGACATCCAGACACTGTGGGCAGGGCAGACACCTCATAATTTTGGCACCCTGCTAGTGGGCCCTATTTTGGAATTTATGCTCCCCAGTGTGACAGAGTTGGATTCAGTTGTGGTTTCCCTACACATGGCTCTTCCGCTCCCTTCTATTTGAACCTACAGTAAGTACTTGAGTTGATAGGTGTTTGTCCAAGAGACTTAAATCTTTGGGCTGTCCATGTACCGGGTGTACTCTGAATTTCAACAGAGTTGCAACAACTATACTCTAGTTCATTGGACTCACCCAGGACAACTAACAAGGAGATGATAATGGACAACAATGACTGCAAGGAACAAAGAGAATATGCAACTGCAAGCAATATAGTCCCATCCATCTGCCCCATGGCATCTGTGTTAGTCAGCCAAAGGGGTGCTGATGCAAAATACCAGAAATAGGTTGGTTTTCATAAAGGGTATTTATTTGGGGTAGGAGCCTCCAGAAACCAGGCCATAAAACATAAGTTATTTTCCTCACCAAAGTCTATTTTCACATGTTGGAGCAAGATGGCTGCTGATATCTGTGAGGGTTCAGGATTCCTGGGTTCCTCTGGGCTCAGCTCCTCTGTTTCCTCCACAAGGTCAGCTGTAGACTATGAGGCTCTCTAGGCTTTGCCTCTCTCCACAAGGTCAGCTGTAGACTATCACGCCAGCAGCTCTGTCTCTTTCCCTGGGGCTCCAGCTTAAGACTTCAGCATCAAACTCCAACATCAGAAACCCTCAACTCTGTTCTTTGCCATGCCTTTTATCTGTGCACCAAAGGGTGGGGACTCAATCCCCTAATCTTAACTCAATCATGTCCAGGTACAGACCAGATTACAAACGTAATTCAATATCTAATTTTGGAATTCATAACAATATCAAACTGCTACAGGATCTAATGCCCCTCTGAATTAGAGGCACAGTAGGCATCACATCCCAGAATCCTCAGGCTTGGGGAATGAAGGATGGACTGGAGTAGACTTATTGGTATTCTCCTATTGACTTATTGTGATTCTAGCAATGGAAGAACTTTCGTCATTGGAGGCAGTGGCCCCTGGAGGTTCTGAAGGGAGGGAGAGGGAAACACAGATGTAATTTGGGGACATTTTCAGGACTTTGTAGTTGTCCTGAATGACATTGCAATGACAGATACAGGCCATTATATATCCTGTCATAACTTACAAAAGTGTGCAGGAAAGAGTGTAAACTACAATGTAAACATCATTCACGCTTAGTGGCAATGCTCAAAAACGTGTTCATCAATTATAACAAATGCACCACACTAATGAAGGATGTTGTTAATTTGGGAAAATGTGGGAATGGTAAGGAGTTGGGCATATGGGAATACCCTATATTTTTCATGTAACATTTATGTAATCTATCTTTTTTTAAAAATTAAAAACTATATAAAAATAAATGTAAATAACTTTTCTACTTCTAAAATGATTTTCAAAAGATGTGGTCAGACAAGATAATAGAAATGTACATAAGGAAGATCACTAAAGCTGCTTTTACAGTAAATTACTGAGCAGCCTAAATCCTCATAAATAGAGGAATGCTTACAAAGGAAAGAAACATTATCAATCATCAAAAGCGGTAATATTTTGACAATGCTCTTTAATCATTTTTAAGAAATGTGTCACAACAATAGAAGGTGTTGGTGGTGGGGTGATGTATGGGAATTCTGTATGGTATGCATAATTGTTTTGTTAACTCACAACTTGTCAAATAAAAAAATATTTTTAAAAAGTCACATAGAACTTGATCCCTTGACATGGAAAATGAACACAATATGTGAAGTAAAAGATGCTAGTTATACACTAAAATGTGTAATATGAATCCATGAAAAAGAGTGCATGTGCACATGCACATAAAATTTGAAATTAGTCCAGAAGAACATACATCCAATGTTTAAGTGATGATCTCATGGTTCGATCACAGATGAGTTTTACACCCTTCTTTATGTAAAAGTCTGTTGGCAAAAATTTTCCCCACCACTTTTATGCTCTTATAATCAGAAAAGTCTACATTTATTATGAAAATAATTAATTCAATGAAAAGTCTCAATTGTACTTCTAGTATGACATTTTAAAATGTGAGGTATTACAGTGAAAATCACGCTGTCACACGGTTCTCAAACACAACGACAACCATTTTCCTGTCACTATGACTACTTTATTTTTTTCTTCAAGATCAGCTGGTAGAGAACTTTACATCATAATCATGCATTATATAAAATGTAAATTTGGTACATTTTTATTTCAGGAAGCTGCAGATGTTACGGTTTTCTGCAAAGCTATTGTCAGAGCAACTTTACAAATTTGAATCCTCCTAGTTATTTGCCGAAACAGCAATCAAGTATATGGACATTATGGTAAATTGACTCGAGTCCCTGGGGACAAGGTCAGAGAAAAGCTACATTCTGAAATCAAATCTAGTGAAAGTCAACTCATTATAATTACAACAACAATGTGGGTGATAACTTCAGGGTATTGATCTCTTACCATGTCAGTCTCTTGGGTAAGCACTTCATACCCTTTATCAGATTTAATCCTTACAGTAACCTTGTATAAAAGGCACTGGTATCTCCACTTCACAAATGCAGAAACTGACAGGAATGTGAAGATGCTAAGGCCACCAGCTGCTACGTGTCAGACAAGAATTTAAATCAAGTTTCTCTGAGTCCCCTGCCCCAGCTCTTGTCTGCTAGACTACATACCAAGCTGGGCTTTTGCAAAACTGTGACTATAGCTGTAAAAGTAAGCCATCAGATAAAACCATTTATATATATGTTTCTGGTTGATTTCAGAAATATGTACACAGGTCTAAGGGTAGAACTCCATTATGTGGGCTTTGCTTAACATAAACGTGCTTCATGGGATATATAATGGCTGTGAGCACCAATGATACTTTCGTGCAATGTAGAAGCTCAGGGAGAAATGGTTCTTTGAGAGCTAAAATAGTTCATGCTTATAAAGTATGTAAGAAATTCATAAATCAGCGATCCCTAAGGAGAAAATTACAGTGAATGAATAATGTAGGACAAGTCTAGGAACATATATTGAAAACGATGGGATCTCAACAGAACAGCTTTCATTTTGGGGGTTCAGGAAGCTTTATAAGGACCCAGTCCTGAATCCCCACAAAGGCTCAGTGAAATTTCAAGAGTTACGGACAATTTATGTTTTCACAAACGGACAACTGGTAATGATGAGAAGTTAGTTAGCCCGCATGTAGAAAGAGGAGGGTTGCAGATATAATTCCAGCCCTCCTGGAGCCTCTGAGCACATAGCTGCCATCAGCTCAGTCATCCTTAACTGGGGATGGCTCTCAAACAGTCCCAAACTTCACTTCTAACATTTTGAGAAAGAGTTGATGGCACCAGAAAAATGCCCCTGGTCCTCTGGAAACGTTGTCAAAAAGGGATTCGAAGAGAAGGGAAAGGAAACTTTGTACTGGATCATCCAATTCTGGTGATTACAGATAAGAGGGAGCTGTCGATAAAGACACAATTTCAATCAACGCCTAAACAGATTCCTACTGAGGAACATATTAGAGAAATTTGAACAGTTAAGACAGACAACAACCATATGGCTGCTCTTAATGACCCAATAAATACAAGAAAAGCGTGGAGCTTCTAATCAGTTCTACAACTCACATCTCATTTGTATGTTGCTTTTCCAGTTTTAAGGAAGGCACAAAGCCAATCCTCATTTGCATTTATTCACACTTTGCCAGAGATTCAAGAAGTGAGGGGAAAAAAGCAATAAGGAAGGAAGGAAAGAAGGAGGAAGGGAGGGAGAGAAGAAGGAAGGGAGGAAAACATGTAAAAACCTTTTATTTTTATTCCCTTGAAAATTTTCTGTTGTCTAAGATTTTACCCACATCCCATCACTCTGCACCAACCAGCTCCACTGCTCTTTGCCTTCAAAATATATAAACTTAAAGATGGTGAGATTCCTATTATGAAAATTTTTTACATTTAAAAAAACCCATAAACAAAGCAAAAAATAAAAGGCAGCACCTGTATGCCTCTTGTTTCACAGTTGCAGCCAGATTCCATGTGCTTTCCTCACAGGCGTTTCCTCCCCCTTAAGACTCACAAGAAATTCCTCCCTGGGGGCTGTTTCCCTCCCACTCTTTTCCTAGTCAACCCTGACTCAGACTCCAAGTCTCACCTCAGGCTCCCCTTTTCTCAGTCTCCTTCCCTAACGCACAGATAACAGGCCAGGTCAGTGCCCACTTCCATGTCCTCATATCAGACTGCATCTGGGTCTGCCCTTTCCCTCTCTCTTCCTGAGAAGCTGGGGGTCGTAGGGGGCTGAGAGGAGCGCCATAAAAGCAGAGAAGGTAGGTTTTGCCCACCAGAGCCGAGCATACTGTTGGGCAGAGAACAGCAGCCAACAGTAATTCAATGAATGAAAGGATCTTAACTGTCCCTCCCTTTATTTCGGTTAATTCCTCTATCCTACAAAATGCTCCCAACCTTCTCAACAGCATCACCTGTGGAAATTCCCCCGCCCAACCCTCTTTAAACCCTGCCTCCCCCAGGAAGTCTCCTGTGATCATCTCCAACCAGGGAGTTTCCCTTCGCTGAACTCCTATAAGCAGTTCTGTGCTTGAAACAGGACATTTATGACTTGACATTTGGTCTTATCTCCACGGCCTTACACAGGGACAAGTGCTCTCACACCTCTTCATATCCATCTTTATCAACATTTAGCTCATAGTAAAATCATCATTTGGAAATCTATCTGGCCCCACCCTGATACTATGCCCCAACTAGAAAAGCAGAGACTGAAATGGTCACCTTTCTATTCCAGTGTCTATTTGACTGCCTGGAATGGAGGACATGTTCACTGGTTTTTAATTACTCTGCTGGGCTGTCATTTGGGTAAATTCTTTTCTCCACAACTAGATTCTTAGTTCTCAAAGGTCTTTGTTTTCTACAGAGTAACAGAACAAATAAATATCTGGATGGGAATCAAATATCTTTCTTTCCAGAAAAAGACAAAACTTAAAAAAAAAATTATATTTGGCTTTTCCAACCTTTAATTTTAAAAAATTCTTCTTCCTCTTATAAAAACATTCAAGATGATCATCACTGAATTTATTTTCAAAAATTCTGAGTATTGAGGGGAATGATCACTACTGACTTTAGGAAGCTCAGATCTCAGGATCAAACACTAGGCTTGTTTTCCAAGTGGAAGTGTTTCACCACTTTCGGGTCGATATCACATTACTGTGTCAACGTTGCATTAAGGTCTAATCAGTTTTGATTTGATTCTCCATATGGTTGTATTTACCATTCTATATCTCAAAGTTTGGTAACACGGCTTCAAGTATTTTCTATTAGATTATCTTAAAAATGAAATTTCATCATGGCCTTTGATATCTTTGGAGAGCTGACTTGACCTGAATAAGAGAGATGATGGCTTCTTAATGACTGGCCATCAAGGAATGATGAAGTGTGGGTGTTCTAGAGTTATCAGTCACCTGCTTGAAGGATCAGGATGGTTATTTCCCAGCTGAGGAGCAGACTTCATTCTTTTGCTCCATTACTCTCACATCTTCCTTCTTTTCTTCTCACTCCATTAGCCTCCAGTGTATCTGCACTGAGGCGATCAGGGAGTGACCCCCAATGCCTAATCCTTACTATTCCCATTTAGGTCTAATCTACCATCCTGATGGAAACATTTGGTGATGTTTACAGAAGTGCTTCATCTTTCTTTGCTCCAGTTCTCAGATTTCATTTATAAATCTATTTGAAATGATCTTTGTACACCCATTGCTACCTTTTCTGGTGGATTGATATATCTTCTTCCCTAATCTAAAATCTAGTGCTCTAGATGCACACCTTCTTCTAAGTAATCATTATAAATTCCATTATTTCTTTTTTGTCCTGGGCCCTTGGGGAAAGCCTTAATGCAACCTTAAATACAGCCTCTTATTGACACATCTGGGTTTTGAATCAATCTATGCAACGACCTAAAAATAAGAAGTAGACTTTGAAGCATCTGGGGAAAATAGACAATTTGTTCATGTCTAAACTGTTGTTTAGAAAATCGTATGCGTGATTTCCTTTCAATGTACATATAATAGATATAAATTATAATACAGAAAATCATAGGTTGTCAAATCTAAAAAATAACTTTCATTCACATCAGGACCTCTCTGGAATGTGGGCACAAGAATTATTTTAACATGGATGAACCTTGAAGACATTGTGTTGAGTGAAATAAGCCAGACACAAAAGGACAAATACTGTATGATCTCACTGATTTGAAACAATTAGACCAAGCAAACTCAGAGTCAGAATCTAGAATATCAGTTACCAGGGAATGGTATAAGGACATGGAGTGGGGAGTTAAGGATTTAAATGTACAAGGTTCCTATTTGGAATGGTGGAAAAAATTTGGGAATGGAAAATGGTGGTGATGATAGCACAACACTGTGAACACAATTAGCACTGAAATATATATATATATGTATATAAATATATGAATATGATTAAAAGGGGAAATGTTAGATTGTGCATATGGTAACAGAATAAAAACTTATAATATTCATGGAACTACTTTACACAGTGAATCTTAAGTTGAACCACAGACTTTAATTAACAGTACAATTGTAAAAATGTGTAACAAATTTTCCACAGCAATGTAAGGTGCTAGTAGTGGAATGATATACGGAAATCCTATATTATATGCATGATCATTCCAAAAAACCCACAACTTTTTTAATAAAGAAAAAAACAATATTATAGAAACTGTACATGTGCTTGCAAAATGGTGTCCTAGGCTACACACAGTGTTACATTTGTATGATCACAATGTGAATACTAGCTGCCTTATGTTGTGTAGATTCTTTGCTACCTGTGTCCTGATTTCTAGCATCTGTTTTCCTTTCCCCAGAGATTAATTTTTCATGTAACAGTTTATTAATAGGCTTTAACATTACCTGTGAAAAGATGACTGCTGCTATAATTTCCTATCAAGTTGCAAAGGAGCCCAGATAAAAAGAGGGATTTTAAATCACAGAAAGAAAAAAAAAAACAGAATTGAATTGAGGGTAGACTGCAACCCTCACATATACCCCTGGCTTGTTAAAAAAAAACTCCCTGAATTTCTATAGCAATTTTAAAATTTGACACATCTTTTCATAGTACATTAATGTGTTTCATGCATAAGCAAAACTTTGATTTTTCTTCAAATTTCCAAAATTTTAGCTAATTCCATAGCAAACATATCTAACTTTTACCCTACCAATTTGAAGGAAAAAAAAACAAAAAACAACTAAAGAAACTTTTGCTATTAAGTACTGCAAACTTGGTTTAGAAATAAACTGTCCTTGGGTCTGAATACTTGATAGGTTTTTGAGAAATGCTGTAAGAAGTTTCTAGTTTGTCACACAAATTGCATGTCAGACAACAGAGAACATTTTGTCATGCTGAGACATCATTCAATCATAATCTGCTTGACTTCAAAGCTTTCACAATTCAATTTTATTTAGAGTTAAGAAAATACGACTTCAGAGAACAGTGTAAAGACAAGGATGACATTTCCCTTTGGCCTAAGCACAGGGTAGAATGAACGGGGAATGGTTTGTACCCCTTTCTCTTCTACCTGTTTCCAGGACCCACCCTCCACGTTCAAGTGCCCCTGCCCCGCTGCTCTCTGCTCTTGGAGGGGACCCTGAGAAGCCACAGGGTAGGGTTTATTTAAATATGCACTTGGAGCTAATCGGACCAATAGTGGGCTCTGTACTAAGCAGCTGAGCTTGGGGGCAACAATGAGAATTTCCGGCTCCTACTCATAAGGACTCTTTGTATGCTGTGCAGGTAAAGACTGTCATTTGTGACTCCTTCAGGGATGCATGATCAACCCAGGGTCTTTTCTTAAAACAACCACAACATAAAACTTTCAAGGGAGTGCATGTAGCTCAAGTGGCTGAGTACCTGCTTCCCATGTACATGGTCCTGGGTTCAATTCCTGGTAACTCCTAAGAAAAAATATATTTTCAATATTATCAGATTCTGGTACACAGTAAGAACTTAAAGTCCGCACAAGGAAAGCATCTCTAATCTCATTTAATGATATTCTAATGAATTCTAAAACAACAATGAAAATAACAAAAAGAAAACCAGATCATTTTGAGGATAGAAATTTGGTGAAACTAAAACATTAATAAGAAAGATTTTGGATAAAAAATAAGCAAATGACATATATATCTAAATCATTCAAGAATACAAAACACTAATTTATTTATTTTTCTTTAGTCAAGATCTCCCAAGAACCTGAAATCAGAAATTTGGACTATGAATGTTAACTTTATTTAAAACAAATGTTTCAACTGAGTTCAAATGGGGGGAAATGAAAAAAAATATCACAAGTTGAGTAAGATGGAAAACTCTCCATTTATTACTCTGAAATAATTATTTATTATAATTCAGGGATGGTTTTTGGTAATTTTATTTGAAATAAAACTTGGGGCTGTTATAAAGGTCCTACTGAAATGTTTTTGAAAAGAAAATGTATTTCATGTAAAAGTGTTTAAACTCCTGTCAAAATCAAATTATCTAACACAGAAAATATTGCATTATATACATGGGATTCCAAGTGAATGTTACTTCTCAAATATATAAAATATAAAGTATTTTATAAGATCTAAAGTAGTGAAACCATGCACCTTTGACCTTTTAGTATATTGATATTTTATTCAGTGATATAAATTAACAGTTTTAGAAGAATATAATGAAAAGCATACAAAATACTGTCCAAAAATAGCCATGTTCTACAGATCAAAGGATAATAAGCTACTTAAAAATGCTTTATTGTCTCCTTATCCTTAAGAAACACACAGCACACAATGGCCTAGAAAACACAGAAGTCATGGTGTACATTCAGCTGTATCATAGAAATACAATCCAGAAATGCTGTCTTAAGAAAGGAGAAGGGGCAAAATAATTATTCCACTCCTAATGAACACTTTTTTTTTAACTAGGCATTGGCCCAGTTATTCAAAAAAGGGTATGTCCTCCATTCTTTGATTTAACAAACATATATTTAGTGTTTATTAAATATGGTAAGAGAGGGTACTTAGACAAAACAATTTCTTTTCCTACCTTATTAAACAACATGCTTAAATAACTAATGATACCCTTTATTCTTTGGTAAATATGCATTTATGGTTTTTAAATAACCCCTGCTTAAGTACTGATTTAGCTACATCACACATGAGAAAATTGATATGTAGTGTATTTTCATTGTTGTTTTGTGCAATATTTTCATTTGGATTTCTTAACTGATTGTGGTGAACTGTATTCTCCAGTTGTTGAGTACAGTTCTCTTGGAGTCATCTTGTTCACTGGTTGTGTATATCTGTCACACACTCCCTGATTTTGTACAGCAGATCTATCAAATACCTTCGAGTTATGCCAAAATCTCCCACCAGGCTGCAGCATATTATAATCAAACTGTGGAAGACCAAAGACAGAGAATTCTGAAATCCTCAAGAGAGAAGCAACATATCATACACAAGGGAGTCTCAATAATAATTGCCAATTTTTCATCAGACACCATAGTGGCAAGAAGACAGTAGAAAGATATATTTGAAGTACTAGAGGCAAATATTTTCAACCAAATATTCTATAACTGGCAAAACTGTCTTTCACAAATGAGGGAGAGATTAAGACAGTCCCAGATAAACAAAAGCTGAGGGAGTTTGTCACCACTAGACTGGACCTATAAGAGAGGTTAAAGAGAGTTGCACAAGCTAAAAGAAAAGAACAACACATTGAAGCTACATGAGGAAAACAAAGATCTCCAGTGAGCTTAACAACAGAAGTTAATACAAATTCCAGAACTATTACATTTTTGCTATGAAACTACTATTTACATCCTATAGGATATAAGGGGCAAATGCATAAAAATCAGTGGTTTTGGACTCATAATGTATTATCATGTAATTTGTGATGAGAATTACATAACGGAGGGGTATAGGAACATAGTTTGTATATGCTATTGAAGTTAGGATGGTATCAAACCAAAAAAAGATTGTTACAGATTTAGAATGTTGAATTTAAGCCCCACTGTAACTAAAAAGAAAATATCAGAGAACATGCAAGCTCGTAGAGGCAGAAATTAAATTACAGGTTTTAGGGGCTGGAAGCAAGAGAATGGAAAGGTAATGGAAAATTGGTGCAGGGTTTCTGACTGAGGTGAAATGTTTTTAGTAATGGATAGTGGTAAAGGCCCTGCAACATAGTGAATGGAGACTTCCAACCCGATGTGGTCAACCAACTGGAGTGCAGTGAAGAGGCTGGGGTTCTGGACAGCGAGAACTTGCACCTAGCAAGGCAAGAGAGGCTCAGCTGTGAACCTATAAATTCACAGCATTTGGGAGGGCTTTCATGGAGAAGCCAGCCTTATTTACCACCAGAAAATTCTCAATAGACAATAATCCCAATTTTTTTAGGAGAAGCCTCTTCAGAAATTACATACCCAAGAAAAGCCTTACAAATGTAATAACTGTGAGAAAGTCTTAACCGAAAGTATTCTCCTCTTTCAGCACCACGAAATATAAAACAAGGAAATACCTATTATGTGAAATGGATAGGAATCCCTGAATCCAAAGCTCCCACTTTCTTTGGAATTATAAAGTGCACATTGAAGGACTCTCCAGTGAAGCAAATGTGGGAAAGCCTTCTGCTATAGCACCAGCTTTCTTCAGCACCAGAGAATTCACACCAAAGAAAGGCCTTGTGAGGGCAGCTGAAATGAGAAGCCTTAAACATCAATGGCAGTTCACCCAGAGCAAAAGGCTTATGAGTGAAACAAATGTGGGAATTCTTGACCTCAAAGACCAACCTGAATCATTACTGGAGAGTTAACACATGACAAAGGCCTTATGAGAGGAGCAAATGTGTGAAAACTTTCTGCAATACCTCCTGCTTTGTCACCAGAAAGTTCACACCCTAATGTGGCCTTGTGAATGTAAGCAGTATGGGAACACTTTAAGCAAAAGGTGCACTAAATGACTCACAACCAAGGTTCTGACTGCAGTGAAAACGGGAAATCCTTCCTCTTTGGTATCCAAATTCAGCAAAAATGGATTCACACCTGAGAGGAGCCCTAAGAGAGCAGATTTTGCAAGAAAACCATCCACCATAATCCACTGCCATGCACTAGAACATGCACACCGGGGGGTATCAGCTTCAGAAGGTATACTACATGTCCAGACCTTCTGTGGATCTGGGCAGAGCTATCCCTCCCTCTGCAGTCCAGAGCAGAAGCTTCCCTGATCTCACCCTGGCAGGGCCAGAGAAGGTACAAGAGCCATCCTCCACCTGATCCAGGAAGATGGCCTGTGTCTCTCTCACACACAAGAGGGAATCCCGATTGTCTTGTACCTCTAGGGTGGCCTCTTTCCCTCACTCATGACTGGGTTCATGGCACTGACTTGGTTCTGGTTAAGGGAGCATGAGGGATATCTGCTGCCAGCTTCTGGGGAAAGGTCCCTTGCTTCAAAGATTGTCCTAGGTTTGCATGATGGCTTCAACCAACCACTGAATCCAAGACCAACTATCTAAGTCTGCTCTAAACTGTGATACTGAAGACCTTCTTGCAAATCACATTTCGTCTTGGGAATCTGTTGGGATAGGTAGAAAACAGAAATGGACCACTGTCATCTGGCAGAGAAAAATGGCAGTCAGAGTCCAGCAGTGTTTGCCTTGGCAGGCACCACGGAAGGCAGGGAAAGGAGCTCTCTCCTTCTGTGGGTTAATCTGCTTTGCTACTGGAAGGTCCCTGGAGATGACCAAAGGGCTTGGTGGAATGGTCCTCATGGTCTGGACTTCAGAGTTCTTCTTGCTCTGAGAAAAGGGATAGCTGTCTGGAGTCCTAGGGTGTCTGGGAGGATCAGGCAGTGGGCCCCTCCTTAAAAGGGGAATTTAGTTTGCCCAAGAGTTTGATGGGAAGCTGTCTCCTGCCCACATGTGGGAGACTTCTAGAGCCACCTGAGCCCACTGACTCAAATAATGGGGAGCTGGAGGGTCAACACAGGGCTGCCTGAGCTTCTGGATTATGAGGAGGAGCTTGAGATCTGAATTTCTGTAAAGTCTCCTAGTTTTATAAATGTAGGCCTCAACCATTTTAACAGCTAATTGGTTGTGACATAAAATAAACTGCAATAAAAATATGTTTGATATATGCATGCAACCATGAAACCTTCATCACAATCAAGATAATGAATATATTCATCAATCAAGATAATGAATATATTCATCACCCCAAAAGATTCCCTTCTTCACGCTCCTACCTCCCTCCACCCTATCCACAGGCAACCAGTGTTCTATTTTCTGTCTCTATAGAAAATCTGAATTTTCTAGAATTCCATATTGCTGGAACCATGCAGTGTCCACTGGGGGGGGGGATGGGGGGCTTTTTTCTATAAGCATAATATTTCGAGCTACTTCCATGCTTTCACAGATAGTGATAGCTCATTCCTTTTTGTGGCTGAGTGGTTTCCATCATATGGATACACCACAGTTTATTTATCCATTCCCCAGTTGTTGAGAATATGGGCTGTTTCCAGTGTTTAACTGTTGCAAATAAAGCTGCTAACATAGGTGTATCCCTCAAAACAGGTTTGATGTCAGATAATACCTTTACTTTTTTATGAAAAAAATACAAATATCTTTTAATTTTTTTCTCCAGGCTTATAGGCACAATTGTCCAGTAAATTTGTTTTATTTTTATAATTTCATAATTTGGATATTATATTAACTTTGATATTTTGTTAATTTTTAACCATTCGTTCTCAAAGTTAAAAACTTCCCTTCTGAGGTCATTTCCTTTCTTCCTGAACTATGTAATAGAGAATATTTTTAAGTAAGATTTAGATGGAAGTAAATTCCCTGAGTTCCTCCTTGTCTGAGAAGTATCTTTTTTCCTCTTTTGCTCTTAACAGGTTTTTCTTAAATAAAGTTTTAGCTAAACATTTATTTTCTTTCAACATTTTGAAGATATTATTCCTCTATCTGGTTTCCAATGTTGATATTGATTAATTATCAAATTATCACTTCTTTTTAGGTAATCAGTGTTCTTCCTCCTAACAGCTTGGTAAAAAATTCTCTTTCACCTTGATCTTTTGTAGTTTCACTATGATCTATTTAGGTGTGACTTTCATTTTATTTGTATTCTTTGGGGATTCACTGAGCTTCATGAATCTAAAAATTTTGGAAAATTCCATTTATTATTTCTTTAAAATTTTTCTTTCCACTGTTCTATTATTTTCTTCAACAAATCCAATATTTGGAACTTCTATGTTCCAACTTTTTTAACTTTTATATTTCAATTCTATTGATTTTTCTGCTGCATCATTGGTAATTTTTTTCAGACAAAATTTCAGATCTAATGTTTCTTTGCTCTTTTCACCTATGTCTTATTTCCTGTTTAGCCCATTTAGTATATTTTATGTCAATTGTTTTTCATTTTTAATTCTAAAAGTTTCTCTTTTATGTGTCTATGTTAATTTTTTAATCTTCTTGTATATTTCTGATAGTCTTTTGCTTTTTAATCATTTATTTTATACTTTCTTCTTTAAATGTACCAGAGATTGAACCCAGTACCTCGTACATGCAAAGCAGGTTTTCAACCACTGAGCTACAACAGCTCCACTATATACTTTCTTTTTTTTTTTTTAAGATTTTTATTTATTTTACTTCTCCCACCTCCCTCCATTGTCTGCTCTCTGTGTCCATTTGCTGTGTGTTCTTCTGTGTCTGCTTGTATTCTCATTAAGTGGCTCCAGGAAGCAATCCTGGGACCTTCCAGAGTGGGAGAGAGGTGCTCAATCTCTTGCTCCACCTCAGCTCCCTGGCCTGCTGTGTCTCTTACTGTCTCTCCTCTGTGTCTCTTTCTGTTGTGTCATCTTGCTGCATCCTGTGCGGGGCAGCACTCCTTGCATGGGGCAGCACTCCACGAGGGCCAGCTTGGCACACAGGCCAGCTTGCCTTCACCAGGAGACCCTGGGTATCAAGTCCTGGACCTCCCATATGGTAGATGGGAGCCCAAGTGCTTGAGCCACATCCGCTTCCCTACACTTTCATTTTTAAAATACAGTAAGCATACTTATCTTCTCTACCTTATAATTTCAAATTCTTTTTCTTTCCATGCTTGACTTCTGTTGCTCTCATTCATGATGGTTTAATTCCACATATATTTTGCCACTTTTTTAAAACTTTTTTGCTCATGCTCCATGAAACATTATCTGTGAGAATTATTTGAGGGTTCATTTAAAGGTACATGTCTCTGGGAGGATTTGGGTTACAAAGCCAGATACCTACAACTACCAACTCATGGCAATTGTAAACCAATTTCTAGCCTCAGCTTTTCATGAGCCACACAGTCAAGTGGACCCAACTCAGGAAGAGATGAGTTTGCTGACAAATTCTTAGGGTTAACATTCCCCACTCTACCTAGATTAGGAACGACATAGACAAAATCCTCCCCTCCACGCTCTCCGGTTGATCAAATGAGGGTCTCATACTTAACAGGTCCCAGCTTTACGCGGGATTCTGGATTTCAGTTTCCACTACACAGAGGCCCTGAACTCTGCCTCAGTTCTCTGTATGTGATCCAGCCAAGCAGATGCTCTGGCCGCCAGATTTTTAAAGGGATCTTGTTATGTTATTAGATTAAAAACAAAACCAGCAGGAACTAGAAGGAAAGATGGGAAAAGAAATACAGAGAAGTGTTAGGCAATGATTAGAGATGACAGAGGGGAGAAGCATAGAGAGAAGAAGGAACATCAAGAGCCAAAAATTGGGGCATGAAAGAGTTCCCTTAGGACCAGACGTTTCTTCATTTGATGATGATTTTCTGGCACACGGCTTGGGACCCAGGGCCAGGAGAGGCTGTGGAGGTGAAGTGCCAGGGCCCGTGGCTGAGGCAGTGGGCGGCAGTCCATGGGCAGTGATAGACTTCCCACTGGCCTCATGGATCATCCTGAAGGCTCAAGCAGTGACATATGGTACATCTAAACAGGGTCACGGTATAGGGCTGGGCGACAGGTCACAGGCCAGACCTCCTGAACGGGGGACATTTGGGGACTCCCCTTGGAGGAACCCATTCCTCAAATGTTGCATTATCACCAAAAGTGACGAAAGCATGGGAGCAGTGAACAAGGGCAATGCCTGCGAGTCCTCAAGGCAGCAGCTGGTTCAGTTGACACAGTTACCTGTTTGGAGTCCTGCAATCTCTTAATTTGGGGCACATGGGGTTTTCCTTACTATAGACTCAGAGTCAGCCCAGCCGTTCTGTTAAAAATGCATGTTATAAGGGAGCAGTTATGGCTCAAGCAGTTGAGCACCCACTTCCCACATGGGAGATCGCAGGTTTGGTTATCAGTGCCTCCTAGAGAAGACAAACAATGAGCAGGCATTGAGCAAAACAACGAGCAGATGATTAAAAAACCAGCAGACACTGGCAAAAAAAAAATGCATGTTATGTAATTTAATCTTTTATTTTTATATATTGTGTACTCAAAGCAGTTTTTGAAGGGTATGCAGCTGACCAGCCTTCTCAGGAATGAAGCTGCAATATAATGTAATTTGTTTTAGTTATTTCTATTGCTATCTAAGACAAGTTAAATACTCAACAAGCAAAGGACACAATTTTCAGCTCCACCTAACATAGGTCCTTTCCTTGACTGATCTGAAGCTAAATCTTTAGGGATGGAGCATTACTATTCTGCTGTGGCTGAATCCTGCCGACAACTTCCAAGGTATATTGAAAGGCGGTCAGATTGTCAATAATTGAAGTCAGCTGTCAAAGAGCCTCACATTACCATAAAGACAACGTGAGGAACACAGCGCTACACACACAAGAGTGTGCATGTACTCATGCCCGGACAAACATACAGATATAATTACGTAATTACAATATTATGTATATTACAATGTGTACATGTTGTATGTCTATACATGCATACATATGTAATTATACTTAAGAATTTTGCCCAATTAAATACAAACACTTTAATTTCATCCCAAAGAACAGAACAGAGTGAAGCAAACTTGCAAGAAATGCATTTTGATTCAGTATCTATGAGCAACATCAAAATCCTTATTTTTCATCAGGACTTCTTTGCTGTTTAATAGCTGTTGTAGTAATAAAAATCTGTGAAGGGTTCCAAGCTGTAGCTTGATGGAGAGTGATTATTTTACTGCAGATTACTGATACCTTGGTATCTTTGAATATCTCATGATTCGGGTTCAAACACTGTTACCTGTTGCTACTGACGGACCTCGTTTCTTGCAGCAGATATTAACCACCAGCTGGTTGGGACAGTTTGTGAACTAACATGACATTTGCGTTAGCGTCATAACAGTATTTTAAACTTAGGTAGGATTTATAGTCAGATTGTGATGGAGGAAAAGGGAGAACAATATACTTATTAGAAACAAAGTTATACATGCTTCATGTCCATAAGACTAAAATTATTTTTAAAATAAATTCTGAATTTGGGGTCTTTTTCAAGAAATGTCTGTTTTATACCCAACATATGGCATCTGTCTACAAAGAGAAAAAGGATTGCAGAGAACAGGAACAGTTTTTCAATTACATAGCTACTCATCCATACCACATTTTTAAACAATCCACTGTGTCAGAAAATGGCAAGAGAAAGGTAAAAAGAGATGAAACAAAAAGACCCATTTCTGAATGAAGTGGAATATAGATATAAAATATCGCAGCATAAGGAAAAGGATTAACATTATATCTTAGATATTTTTCTTTTCCTAGCCTCTCAACTGCTTTTTCTTTTCTTTGACTTTTCTTTACATTCCATGAACATGACTTTGGGAGGTGTTTAGATTGGCATATTTCAACATAGTCACCCTAAGTGATAGTTGAAGGTCAACTCACTAAAAACCAGGTCATCAAGAAAAGCACTGACTCTTACATATATAATGAAAAACACACTTTTGGTGAATATTACTAGGTAGTAATTGCTATTTTTGTCTCTATTCTAATGATTTTATCTTTTAAAAATGATTAATTTGACCAGGTACTCACTGCTCCAGTTCCAGGACAGTTTGGAGACTGGCATTCACCATTCATTCGATTTGGAATTAAGACATCTTCCCAGCAAGATGGCCCCTTCGGAAAAAACAGAAACAGAAACTTAGGTATACAGATCATACTCTCAATTTTACTTTCTGGAATTTATTTATATGATAAAATGTAGTTCAGTAGTTTTCAAGGTGTACTTCAAAGACTGTTGGGGTCTGGGACTCCTGGAAAATCCACTATATCCAAACCAATTTCATAAAAGTAGTACAATGATATTTGGCATTTTTCTCCAAATACGACCATTTTCCCCTCCAATGCTTCCTCCGGGTTCCTGATTAAATGTTGCCTGATTACAAAGGCCTTCACTGGTCTTCCATTATTTCTCTCCATCCCTCCTAACAGTATTTTCGCATGTCTTGTCTTCCCCCACTGAAATGTGAGCTCCACAAGAGCAGACGCTGCATCTATTTCGCTCAATGCAGTATCCCAGAGCCAAGTAAGGGGCCTGATTGTAGGAGGTGCACAGTAAATATCTGTTGGTTTTACATGATTGAAAGAATGAATGAATTGCAAAGAGGAAACACAACTGATAAGTACCTATAAAACATTCAATGTCCCCAGTTATCAAAGAAATAAAAAAAGTAAATAATGGCAGAAGTCTTTTTGACTATTACATTAGAAAAGAGTATTGAAATATCGGTGTCAATTAATGTGTTACTTTTGGAGAGTAACCCAATAATCTGTATTAGGAGCCTTTAAGTGGTTTATAAATTTGACTGCATTTCTAGAAATCAATACTGGACAAACATACCAAGGAGAGTAAAAGCCTTGCATTTTATGACTGCAGATGTTCTTTACACCGTAATGTGAAAATGGAAATACCCCAAATACATGATGACAACAAAAACATCCCCTGCTACATAAAATAGTAAAGAGCAAATAAATTTATTGTTCTTATTCATTCACAATATACATGGTGAAAAGGAATACAGATTTCGCTTAAAACAGGATCACAACTATTTAAAGAACAGAAAGGGTGAAAAATAGAAGGAAATAAAGCTGCAATTAGTACCTCTTTGGGTAGTAGCTTTCTCCCGATGAACAGATAAAGTTTATTATTTAAAATTTAAATAATTTTCTTAAGTATATTCCATTTTGCTTCCATTGATGACTTTGAAATGAAAACACACATGCAAATTATATATTGAATTATATTCAATAAGATTCCTTGGGGGCAGTATTTGGTGTAGTTGAGGCACAACTGGAAGAATTCCCTGTTTTGTGGGCTCTACACTTTTTTATCTCTCTCCCCCCTAAGGCACTATTGCAATTACATTTAGAAATCAGAAATGTGTAAAACCATAACACCAATGCGAAAAGAAGAGGGAGCTCTTGTCAGGAAGAAGTTTCAATACTTCCCTGGCAATCTGAACAGGCTGTTGCATAGCAGCGAGCCTCTCTGCCACGTAGGACCAAAAGAAGCTGAGTGCTCAAGCAAAGCCAGTTAGGAGGGAGGGCAGAGTGAGACCGAGGGCTGCAATTGATAAAATGCTAAATTTTCATAAAAAGAAGGTCCGCAAATTTTCTGGAGAGAAAGGTCAGGTCATCTACTGAGAAGCAAGAGTCAAAACAGAATTTAGAAATGGTAGCAATGTCTTTGAAGACCACAGGGAAAGATTTTCAAACCTGGACTTCTGTCTCTAACCTAACAATCAGTTAAGTGGGAGGATGGTAGAAAGTCACTTTGAGATATGCAGAGAGTAGTGAAATTTAATTATGTGCCTGTGAAGGCAGAGAATTCAGGAGTGTACCATATAACTGGAAGAGAACCTAAAATTGGACCAGACTTGCTTCAGTCTGTAACTCTAGGAGAGAGCCACATGAGAACGCGGCCTATACCTACAGGGCTGGAGCAGGGAAGGATGGGAACAGGAAGGCAAAGCAGAGCAGATCTCCCAGCAGAGGTGTTACGAGAGCCAGGCGACACATGGACGAGGGAGAAAATTAGGACCGAGAGGGCGTGGCTTGTGGCAATTTTATTACCCAGCAGTGTCAGTTGGACTGGGCCATTCCCACCTCCATGAACCAGAGCAGAATACCCCAGCCACCTGGCAGCAGAAACTAGTAAACACACAGAAGGCACCAGAAAGATCCAGAGCCACCTTCTCTCTAACCGCCCCCACAGATTATGTAAGTGCGCTCACACTCTCCCTTCCTCGACTGCCTTCCTTCACCAACACACACACACACACACACACACACACACACAGAGCACACACAGAGCACACAATTTGAGAGAAAAGCAAGTAAGAGGGGTGCAGAGGAAGTCTGGAAGACGGTATCTACCTGAGAGTGAGGGCCAGCCATTGTAAAGAGGTTACCGTAACCTGACCTCAAAGGGAGCCCCATTTTTAATCAGATCGTTAATTAAAACGAAAGTAAGTGACTGCACAGTCCCTGCACCGTCCCCGAGACTACTATCTCTAGAAAGGCCTGTTGATAAGGCTGGCAGTGGCAATTTGGGTTCTCACCATTCCCTGATAGGAATGGCTCACTGTGTGTAAATATTTGTACAAACTATGTGGCTTATGCCGAACACCTCTTTTCCTTCTGCGAGTCTGGAATATCAGTGTGTGCTGGGCAGAGGGTGCCTTTGCAACCAGGCTCTGAATCTCTGAGGACCTGTCCCAATTGACAACATTCCGCACATGTTGTCACAATTCATCCCTGGAGCAATTAAGCTTGTCCAAGCATGGTTCCACTGGGACTCTTGGAAACTTGCCCCTGGTTTTCTCCAGGCTTCCCCCCACATGCTTTTTCCTACATGCTTTGTAACTGTTTTCTGCAATAAGTCTTAGCCAAGAAAATGACGACATCCTGAGCCCTTCCAGTGAATCACTGAACTTAGAGGTGGGAAGTGGTCCCGGAGATCCCGGACACAAGGATATATGATTAATCAAAAGGGAATGTTCACCCAGCTACGCAGGAGGTGAGTGCTCATGAGTTAGATCACATCATATCAGTTATAGAGAAGAAAAATCTACATTCCCTTAGTTCATTTTAGTGTACTGCATCAATTTGCAATCTTGCTGTAGTCATAGTAATGTCAATACTTACTTGACTTTCGTCTTTCAAAGCACTCTATTGCCAATGGACAGAGGATTTTAATTATGTTTATGTAAGCAAACATATACATGTTATTCAGCTTAGATATAGAAAAATAAAAATGTGATGAATATGAAGGTAAAGGTGGAACTGGCAAGAGAAGGATTTCTATTATAAGGATTTATGGATATTTGATGTTTAGTCGTGTGCACACATTCATTTGGTACAAATTACAAATGTATTGAAATAAAAGCAAGGTAAAGAAAATATACTGGGAAGCAGATGTGGCTCAACTGGTAGAGTGTCTGCCTACCATATAGGAGGTCCAGGGTTTGGTACCCAGGGCCTCCTGGCCCATGTGGTGAGCTGGCCCACGCGCAGTGCTGCCGTGCCCTGCAGGGATGCACCCTGTGTAGGGGTGTCCCATGCACAAAGAGTGTGCCCCACAAGGAGAGCCACCCTGCATGAAAAAAGCACAGCCCTCCCAGGAGTGGTGTCACACACATGGAGAGCTGATGCAGCAAGAAAAAGCAACAAAAAGAGACACAGATTTCTGGTGTCACCTGATAAGAATGCTGGCGGACACAGAAGAACACACAATAAATGGGCACAGAGAGCAGACAACTGGGGGGCAGGGGAGGACGGGAAAAATAAATAAAAATCTTAAAAAAAAAGATACTGAGAACCACTGATCTCATTTCACACCTCATCTCCAAAGTTCAGGTGAGAAATTCAATGGGAATAAATGAGGTTAGGATGCAGTTTCCTTTATCATACTTCAATCCTCTTACAAGGACCTAGAGGATGCACATTATTTCTTAAAATCTCTGCTTCCTGTGCAGGTTTTGATTTGTTCTATTCTCACAGACACTGTGATTCACCACTCCTCTCACTTTAAGAGAACTAGGAAACCTTTAGTCAAGTTTGTGGTCTACCTCTAGCAAGCATATATAACTTATAATAAATAGTTTATTAGTATTGCTCCTGGCTTCATATTACTTTCCTTTGTTTATATTCCTTTGAACCTCATCTAATTGAATTTTTTAAAAATTTGTATTCCAAATGGATCCCTGCAAGCTTGTCAAATCACTTTGAAATGAGGCAGGGTATAATTAAATGACTGCGGAGCCCTAGTGACTCTTTCTCGCTTAGCTCTCCAAAGTAACTGGCAGCTTGCAAGAAGAGCAGCTTCTCATACTCCTTCCATCCAGGGACAGCGAGTCATTTGTCTGCAGGGCACAAATTGGTCTTTGTCCAGAAGACTGTGGTAAGCACAGGCTCAGGAATCGCGGCCGGTGGAGATTTACAATGAACTTCAACATGCTTAAGGCTCTGAAAACTCCCTGGGTTTAAGAAAAATCCATTTAACTGCACTTCACCATTAAATAAACTAGACACCACTTCTTCCCTTCTGCTATCAGCACGGAACAGTTTCTTCTGAGTTCAGGGGCAGGACGCTTGCATCTATTTAGAGCACACAGAGTGGTGGAAGAAAGCATAACATTGGGAAAAGTGAGAAGAAGGAATAATCAAAATATAGGAATTAAGATCCCATTTACATTTCAGTACTCAAAGGAAAAATTTCTTGCTACAAAGCTGAGAAATGAATGAAAACTTGTGTGCATATTAATGATATGAGCTTTTTCCATCTTGAGTTTTCACAGGCCAAACAGCAATGAAAACATTTATGGGACAATTCCTACAATTGCCGCATGTGGTATTTATAGGACAAACCCTTGGACTGTATGAAGAAAATGTAGAAAACTCATTCATTATATTCTTTCCCTTAGACGATAACACAATGACATAACCAATAAAGCTGAAAAGAATTCCTTTAGATATGGGAATCCAACATAATTGAATATACGTTCTACTATATCCATACTCCTTATTCTATTAGTATTGAATGCTATAGCTATAACTATCCTGAAGATAGAAACAAATTTCCCATTGAATTTATCCCATTAAAAAAGAGATTAACTTTGCTCTTTTCTAGTTACAAAAAATATAAATTTCGATTGGCTAAATTTTGCACACTGTTTCAAGAGCTGCATGGTCCAAGAATTTATAATTAACAGCTTTTGTACAGAAGTAAGAAAGTTCTCCAAATTACAAGATTAAAAAGGACTGCAAATCCCATGGTGGAAGAAGGGTTAGAATGCATTAAGCAAAGAACCAAAAAAAAAACATACCTCATCTTTCAAATTTACAGTATTGCAGAAAGTTGTCTGAAAAGTGGTCAGATAATACAATGAGAAATATGTGTTAATAAGAATCATTTGGGTGCCTTTTATAAAACTTACTCAATTTTTGCAAATAATATTTACATCCATGAAAAATACACGAATTATTTCAGCATCTGCAACAGGGATGAGCAAACTATAGCCTGCTGGCCAAACCTGGCTCAGTCCCTGTTTTGGTTTAGCCCACAAAACGGACTGCCTCAGTAATCAGTGCCTCGAGCAGGGGTCTCCTGAGGGTTCTAGAGAGATCTGGATGCTGTAAGCAGGGCAGCCAGCCCCAGAAATCAGCACCCTGTCAGTGGGCCTTACCTTGGAATATATGAATATATGATAATCTATCTCCCTAGAGTATCAGAGTTGAACTCATTCATAATTTTCCTAAATGTAGTTCTTACGCCCCTTCTATATGAACCTATAATTTGCCCTATTCCCATTAAAATGTGTCTCAGAGACGTAAATCCTCCAGCTCTTCATATACAATTTGAGCCCTGAATCTTGGCAGAGTTGCAGCCAACACCCACCCTCCCGTTCACTGGACTCATCCAGGACAACTACCAAATGGATGACGATGGGCAACGCCCATCCCTAAAAATCAGAGTGTCTATAACTGCAAGCAAGACAGCTCCCTCCATCTGCCCCATGGGGTCTAAGCCCCCTCTAATCAGAAACAGAGTGGGCATCACCATCCCCAAACCCTCAAGATTAAGGAATGACCAAACATAAGGGGGGGATGCAACTATGGACTAAAGTAGACTTATTACTCTAGTAATGGAAGAACTTGTAACACTGGTCAGCAGAGGTTCTGAGGAGAGGGAGAGGGAAGAATAGGTGTAACATGGGCATTTTCAGGACACTGGAATTGTTTTGCATGACAATGTAATAACAGATACAGGCCATTATATGTTTTGTTAAAACCTATAAAATTCTGAGGCACAACATGTAAACTATAATGTAAATTATAGGCCAATATTATGAGCCATGCTTCATTAAGTATTCATCAGTTATACCAAATATACCACACTAATGAAAGATGTTAATGTCAGGAAGTGTGGGAAGGGAGGGGGTGGAGTATATGGGAAACCATTATATTTTTTATGTAACATTTATGTAATCTAAAGCTTCTTTAAAGATAAAAAAAAAGAAAACAATAAGTATAATTTTGACATACTTAAATGGTTGAAAAGCATAAAAAATAATACTTAATGACATGAAAATTAATGAAATTCAAAAGTCAGTGTTAATCAACTTTTATTAAAACATAGCCATGCTAGTTCATTTAAATATTATCTTTTTTGCCTGTTTTTTATTATTATGGGAATAATGAAAATGCTCTAATAATAACTGAAGCGATGAATGCACAACTATGTGATTATATTAATACCAAATACCATTGATTTTACAATTTGGATGGATTATGTATATTGGATAGACTCTATGCTTTATCAAACTTATCAATAAAATTGATTTAAAAAAACAAATCTAGAAGGGGGAAAATATGGTCTATTTCGGTTTTTGTGCTACAGGTACAACAGTTCAGTTGATGCAACTCAGACTGCATGGCCTACAAAATATAAAATATTTTCAATCTGGCCATTTATGGGGAAAAATTGCCAATCATTGACCTAAAGTAAATGAATTTTATTAAAAATGCTTTTTGTACCTTTTTTGGGGGAACTTCTAAAAATAGTGTGGCAGCATTTTGGATACCATAAAACCAAATAATTTGTAGGAGTAGCTGTATCCTGGATCTCAAGTAAGAAATTATTTCAAATAAAATGTCAGACTGAGCTAGTGACCTATGAAATCTGAGAAGTGGTTGAGGGAGAAAGAGGCAGCAATGGAATCCAGTGATCTATCAAGTTCTTTGACTCTTTAAAAGTGCGAGAAATTATAAACAGAGATAACATCTGGGGGTTTGCACTGAATAAACTTATCTACAACTGAAAAACATGAGGTTTAAGTTATTTAAACATATCTATACAATATGTATCAATCAGAAATTCAGAAAAATTACCCAAAAGGAGTAAAAACAGTGATCAAATATATAAAAATACGAGGTTCAAAATTTATTTATAAAATTCTAGAATACACAAGTCATTTTGACTGTCGTTTCATGTCCAATCAAGTGGAAAATTGAAGTAATTAAATGTCTGATTCATATCAAAATATCACTCTGACAAGATCCAGAGAGAGAGTTAAAGCAAGAGGGTGATATTTTTTCTTGAATTATCTAAATAAATGCTATAATGTGCTCTTCATACGTGGGCGTATGCACAGCTGCTTAAAATAAATTGCAAATCCAATTTTCCAAAATGGTACCACAGAGTCTTGGCATTTACAGTTTTTCAAAAGAATTTCTTTAAAATGAATTTCACTTAAACTACATTTTTAAGAATTTTTCTCATCATGAAATGTGTCATGTTTTAAATATTCTCTTGGAAAGAGAACTTTCTGAGAGATTTTTGTAAGTTCACAACTTTTACTACATACTTATTGTTTATATATGTTCATGTATGTGGCAGTGTGAGATTATTTATGAACTACAAAAAGAGAAAGATTATGTTTGTAAACCAGTCCATTTCTCGGGGTGTGATAACCCTGGGATTACATTAAATTCAGTTGTGGGACCTTTGATTAGATTACCTGTTAAGATTGCTTTGAGGGCACTTTGATTCAACTATGTCACTGGGCGTGGCTCAGGCTGGAACCAGGCCACCTTGGTGGGTGGGATATAAAGGGACACTCACGCAGACAGACACAAGGGAAGAGAGAAATCTGTCATTTTTTTATCCCAACATGTGACAGAAAAGAGAAGACATCTGAGGCCCTGGGGAGAGATGAGATGTTTTGCCTGATAGCTCACAGCTGAGTTTTGGAAGAAAGTAGAACCACCTAGGCTAACATAGGAGGTCTGGAAAGAAACAATCCCCTGCCAGGAGACAGAGCACTTCAGTTTGGAACGAAGCCTCAAGAGGATGGGCTCAAGAGCAAGGGTTCTTAACAAGGGATCCATGAGCCTGAAATAAAAAAAAGAAAAAAAAAGTTCCTGTGGGGATGTGTTGGTGTGGGTGTGGTGTATTTATTAAATAATACACAGTATAGTGTGGACTTAGTAAAGGATCCATGGTTTTCATCTGACTGGCAAAGGGGTGCATGGAACAAAAGAGGTTTCGAACCCCTGCTCAAGAGGAAGAGGAAGTCCAGAGGGGAAAGGAGAAGCCAGCCAGAGATGGGCGATCATCTTGTTCCAACATGTGGCAACCGACTTAAGTGAGGAAGCAGCCTTGAGCTGGACATTTTACAGCCTTCTAACTGTAAGCCTATATCCCAAATAAATACCTTTTATAAAAGCCAACAGATTTCTGGTACTTTGCATCAGCACCCCTTTGGTTGACTAATAACAATGTATGAATGATACACTTCAATAAAAAATTTTCATGAAAAAATTATTCTCTTGGATGGTTCCACAAACATTTAAGTCATATAATTAAAATGAAGGGACTAGAGTAATTTTGAAAATTATACCTATGGGATATGATACAAGGACAGTAAAACGCCCGTTATTTGGAGCTTGGCTCATCCCTTGATCTTTTCCCCACTCACTCTACCCATAACAAACTGCCATAGTGAAAGAGCTTTGAAGTTCACAAAGCTGTTGAATTCCAATTTCGCCAATTACTAGCTATATGCTCTTTAGCAAGTTTCATTTAACCCTTCTAAACCTAGTGTTCTTCATTTGAAAAATGAGGATAAATACTCCTTTCATAGGCTTGTCATGAAGATTAAATGAAATGACCCTCCGAAATAGCTTTGCACAGTACTTGGCACGTGGTGATATTTTAAAAAATGACAAGTGTTGCAAGTAGTATTTCTCCAAAGAGAACCTCCCTGATTAGGGCTATTTTTAGTTTGACAAAAAGATTAATATCAAGCTCCAGGAGACCTCACTGAGTCCAGGGGGATTTTTTTTCATTTCTTTCTTTTGTTCAATTTACCAATGACCCAAACATTCCCCCGGAATCAGGTTGCTTTCCATAGCCTGCTGCATAAAATTCTTTCAGAGCACATATCTCTACTGGTGATACAGTAAATACCGTCCTGCATATCCAGCATCCTCCATCTGACATAAAGATCCTTTAGATTATATACAGAGAAATATTAGTTGTTATCATTATTCATTGCATCTCATAAAGGCAATCACAGTGCTGCAATTATATGCTAATCATTAAATAATAAATGCTTTCATCAAATTGCAAGCAGAGAAAATAATAAACAAAAAATCCTTTGAATGGAAGTATTCATTCACTCAACAAATATTGACGGAGAAACTCTTCAATCATAAGAATACAGAGAGAAGATTCCTTTTTTCTTGCATAGTTTATAGTACAGTTGCAAATGTCAAAGTGAGAAATGAAATGAGCACACCCATTCAAACGAATAAAATCAAAGAAATGATAATATCAAATACCATCAAGGATGTGAAGTGTTTGAACTCTTGAAGAATATTGCTACAAATGTAAAATAATACAGCCACATTGAAAAATTCATTATACCTTACTTTAAAAGGTAAGCATATACCCACTATGGCAGTTTGAGATTATTTTATGAATCCCAAAAAGAGAAACATTATGTTTGTGAACTATTCCTCTGACTGTAATATCCTTTGATTGCATTATTTTTTCCCCTTTGATTGCATTAAATTCAGCTGAGATGTTTTAAATTAGATTACCTGGTAAGATTAGGCTTTTAGATTTGGCTACGTCAGACGGTGGGACTCAGGTAGAGTCCCTACCCCTTGCTGATATAAATGGACATTCACTCAAGAAAACACACAGGAGAGAACTGTCATTTTTTATCCTGCCATGTGACAGAAAGTAGAAGGCTCAAAAAACTAAAGCTCCAGGAGAGCTTCCATCTGACCTTGGGAAGGGAGCTGAGATGGACAAAGGAAGTCCTGAGAGACAAGCCCGATGCCTGCCTTCAGCTGAGATCAGGAAGAATTTGGGCCCACGGAGCCTCACGAGGAAGAGGAAGCACAGAGGGGAAGAATGAAACCTGGCAGGGATCGCCCGCCATCTTGTTTCAACACATGGCAGCTGACTTGGGTAAGAAAGTACCTCTTTTGGTAACTTGACTTGGACTTTCCATTTCCTTGGGACTGTAAACTTTACCCCAAATAAATATCCTTTATAAAAGGCAACAGATCTCTCGTACTTTGCATAGGCATGCCTTTGGTGGACAAATACACTCACAATATGATTTAGCCATTCTGTGCCTATGTATTTACCCAAGGTAAAAATAAATAAAATAAAAACATGTATCCTTGCAGGTAATTATACATTGATATTCATAACAGCTTTATGCTTAGTAGCTCCAAACTAAAAATAAACCAAATACCCATCAAAACATGAATAGATAATCAAAATGTGGAATAGCCAACCAGTGAAAATACTACTCAGCAATAACAAAGTATCATATTATTTATATATGCAACAATAAGAATGATTCTTTAAATTGTGAAGGAAGCCAAATTTTAAACAGAACATATAGCATGGTTCCATTCATATGAAATGAAAACTAACAATGGCAAAAATAAATCAGGGGTAGCTTGAGGTTGGAGCAGAGAGAGGACAGGTCTACATGGAGCATAGGGGGTATCTGGGAGTTTTGGAAATGTTCTCTCTTAATCATGGGATAGTTTTATGGAGTTTTGCACTGGCCAGAACTTTTCAAATTATCCTCTTTAAATACATGCATTTTATGTTATACATTTACTCCACAAAGAAGGAAATAAGGGAGAAAGGGAACTGAGAATTTTCCAAGGCAATGAATGAGGAATAGAGAATCTTTGTATCCAACGGTGCATGAAAAACAGAATATAAATATCTAAATATATTCTGCACTCCATATAGCTTTTAGAAAGAAAAATACGAGAGTATAACATATAAGACACAAAAATCATTAACCATAAATGCAGAAACTAAAGAAATGAATTTTATGAAAATTAAAAACTTCTCCCCATTCAGAGACAATAATAAAAAATGAGTTTGCATACCCCAGACTAGGAAAAAGTATTTGCAGATCAGATACTTGTCAAAGAATATACAAAGAAAATGATTAAAGTGATGAATGCATATCTATGTGATTATACTGAATACTATTGATTGTATACTTTGTATGGATTTATGCTTTATTAATATGTATCAATAAATTAGATTTGTTAAAAAAAGATACCCAGTAACTGATATGGTCATGCTTTTTTTCCTTCATTTTTTTTAAATTAGGGAAGCTGTAGATTTATAGAAAAGTCATGCAGAAATTGCAGCATTCCCATTTGTCATCTGGCACACATGCAGATTTACTATTATTAATGTGTGGAATAATATACATTGAATTAATGTGGTATTTATATATATACATATACACACAATCTAAAATTTCCCCTATAACCGTATTCAAATATATAACTCAAACATATAATATTGAATATATTAATAATATTTACAATGTTACTCTTCTATCTCAACCATCCATTACAAAATCTTTTCCATGACCTCAAACAGAAATTCTATACCAATTAAGTATAAACGCATTCCTTATATCCATCCCTGATTCTGATAACATGTATTCTAGTTTCAGACTCTAAGAGTTGATTATTCTAATTATTTCATATCAGTGAGATCAGAGAATATTTGTCCTTTTGTGTCTGGCTTACTACACTCAACACAGCATCTTCAAGATTCATCCCCACTGTCATATGCATCAGAACTTCATTCATTCTTAGGGCTGAATACTATTTCAATGTGTGCATATACTATATTTTGCTTATCCATTCATCTTTTGGTGGAAACGTGGGTTGCTTCCATCTTTTGGCAATTGTGAATAACATCACTATGACCATTGGTGTGCAAACATCTGTTGGAGTCTCTGCTTTGGATTCTTATGGGTATATCTGGAAGTGGGAATGCAGGTCATAATGTAAATTCAATACTTAACTTTCTGAGGAACTGACAAACCATTTTCCACATCTACTTCATCATTTTACATTCCTGCCAGCATTGAACGGGTGCATCACATCCTCATTAACACTTGGGTATTTTCATTTTTAAAAAGTAGCCATTGTAGTGGATACAGAATGGTATTTCTGTATCCTATTGTAGCATTGACTTCCATTTCATTAATGGCTAATGATATTGAGCATATTATTTAGTCATATGTATATCCAGAGAAATGTCTATTCAAGTCTTTTTTCCATTTTTTCATTGGGCTGCTTGATTTCTTGTTGTTGAGTTGTAGGATTTCTCTATATATCCTGATATTAAAACTTTACTCCAAATGTGGTTTCCAAATATATTCTCACATTCTGTATGTTGTCTTTTAAATTCATGATGAAGTCCTTTGATGCACAAACATTTTTATTTCAGTGCAGTTCCACTGACTCATTTTTTCTTTTGTTGCTCATGCGTTTGTAGAAAGTCTAAGAAACCATTGCCTAATACAGGTCCTGAAGATGCTTCCCTATGTTTTCTTCCACTCCACAAACACAGAATGCCCCTCCATTTATATAACTCTTTGATTCTTATAACAATGTTTTGTACTTTTCTATGTACAAGTCCTTTAAATCCTTATAGTTATTCTTAGATATTTGGTTCCTATTGTAAATTGATTTTTTTCTTATATTCTTTTCATATTGTTCATTTCTAGTGTATAGAAACTATTGATTTTTGAATATTGGTCTTGTTTCCCATCACTTTGTTGAATTTGCTTATTACTTCTAATAGCATTTTTCTGTGGATTTTCTTTATTTAGGTTATGTCATCTGCCAATAGGAAGAGTTTCACTAATTCCTTTCCAATTTTGATGTCTTTTATTTCTTTTTCTTCCCTAATTTCTCTGGCCAGAACTTTCAGTTCAATGTTGAATAACCCTGGTGACAGTGGACAGTCTTATATTATTCTGATTTTACAGGGGAAGATCTTAGTCTTTCATCATTGAATTGGATGTTGGCTGTGGGTTTTTCATATATTCCCTTTATCAGGTTGAGGAAATTTCATTCTATCCTTAGTTTTCTAAGTATTTTTCTCAAGAAAGGGTGCTAGATTTTTGTCAGCTACATTTTCTGCATCCATTGAGATGATCATGTGGATTTTTCCTTCATTCTGCTAATGTGGTATATTACGTTAATTTATTTTCTTATGATGACTACCCTTGCATACTTGGGAGAAATCCAGTTCGATCATGCTGTACAATTCTTTTAATGTGCTTTTGGATTTGGTTTGCTAGTATTTTGTTGAGGATTTATGCATCTATACTCATAAAGAATATTGGTCTGCAATTTTCTTTTCTTGTGGCACCATTATTTGGCTTTTGTAGAGCCTTACAGAATGATTTAGAGCATGTTTCATACTCTTCAAATTTTTTTGGAATGTTTGAGCAGGATTGGAGTTATTTCTTGGAATACTTGGTAAAATTTTCCTGTGAAGCCATCTGGTCCTGAACTATTCTTTGTTGGGAAGTTTTTGATTACTAATTGTGCGTTAGGCTAATGTGTCAACTTGTCCAGGTAAAGGTGCCCAGTTTTTGGTCAAGCAAGCACTGGGCTAATTGTAATACAATGGCATTTCATGGACTTTAATCAGCGAGTTGATTACATAGATGACTGGTTACATCTACAATCAAGTAGGGAGATTGCTATCAGCAGTAAGTGACATCTTATCCAATTAGTTAAAGGCCTTAAAAGAATAAGCAACTTCAGCACTGAGAAAGAGAATTCTGATCTCTACTTCAGAAAGTCAGTGTCTCCTATGAAATCATCAATGACTGTCATTGGAGCCCTTGGTTTGCAACCTGCCCTGCAGTTGTGTGAGACAATTTTATAAAATCTCATATTATTTAAAGCTATCTCCTGTAAGTTCAGTTTCCCTAGAGAACCCTAACTAATACACTGACTCAATCTTTTTATTTGTTATAGAACTGTTGAGATCTTTTCTTTCTTCTTGAGTCTCCATCCTCTACTTTTTATAGTACCTATTTTTGTTTTTGTAGGAATTTGACCATTTACTAGTTTACCTAATTTTTTGGCACAATATTCTTCATAGTATGCTCTTAAAATTCATTTTATTTCTGCAGTGTTGTCAGTAATGTCCCCCTTTCATTTCTGATTTTGGTTATTCTCATTTTTTCTTGGTCATTTATTGATTTTGTTTATCTTTTCAAAGCACCAATTTTTGGTTTGATTGATTCTCTTTTGTTGTTGTTGTTTTTTTTATTACTCCATTTCATTTCTCTCCTCTCAACTCTTTGCTATTTCTTCCCTTTGCTCCGAGTTTAGTTTGTTCTTCTTTTTCTAGATTCTCCATTTGTGAGGTTAAGTCTGTTCATTAAGATATTTCTTCTTTTTAAATATAAGCATTTAGAAGCACAACTTTTCCTCTTAGCACTCCCTATGCTGCAGCTCATAAGTATAGGTAGGTTTTCATATTCATTCATTTCAATTTATTTCCTTATTTCCCTTGAGATGTTTTCCTTGACCCATTGGTTGCTTAAGAGCGCATGTTTAATTCCCACATATTTGAGAATTTTCCAGTTCTTGTTTTATTGATTTTGAGCTTTGCTCAATTGTGGTCTGACACTGTATGACTTTGATAGTTCTTAAGTTTATTGAGAGCATATATAATATGACCTATTATATGGACTATCCTAGAGAATGAATCATGTGCACCAGAGAAGGATTCTGCTTGCTTCAGGGAGAAGCATTCTATATATATGTTTTAGGTTTACTTGTTTTAAAAGACAGTTCAAGTCTTCTATTTCTGTGCTGATCTTGTGTCTAGAAGTTCTATTGATTATTGAAAGTGGTGTATTGAAATCTACTAATAATTTAGTACTCTCTATATCTCCTTTCAAATCTGTTAATTATCTCTTCATTTTGGGACTCTAATATTAGGTGCATGTACACTTATAATTGTTACATCTTCTTGTTGAATTGACCCTTTTATCAGTATATAGTAACCTTCTTCATCTCTTGTAAAAGTTTTTGATTTAAAGTTAATTCTATCTGACATTAGTATCAGATAGTAACCAACTATCTTTTGGTTACTATTTTAGTGGTATATACATATATATATATATATTTCCATCCTATCGTTTTCAACTTATTTGTGTTTTTTAATTAAAGGTGAGTCTCCTTGCAAGCAGCATATAATTATTATTTTTTTACCAATTCTGCCAATCTCTGCCTTTTGACTGATGAGTTTAATCCATTTACATTTAAAGGAATTACTGATAATGCAGGGCTTTCATCTGTCCATTTGGTATTTGGCTTTTGTAAGTCTTCTACCTCTTAGTCCCTTGACCCTTGAATTTACTCTATAATTTTTTATTAATTTGATTTTCTTGTAAACCTTTTTAAGTCACTTCCCATTACCTTCTGTGTATATCTTTCAGGTATTTTGTTTGCAGTTACCATGGTGATTAAATTTAGCATCCTAAATCTATAACAAATCACATTTGATTTGATGCCAACTTAACTTCAATATCACAAACAATACATGTCCTTATACTCCTTCATCCTCCCACCTTTTTGTAGTATTTATTACAAATGGTATCTTTATACATTGTATGGATTTACACATAGCTTTACTATAAATTGTATTTGTATTTATAATTCCCCACATGGTTACTTTTAAAGCAAGTCTTTATTTATGTCTCTTTGATCCACTGTCTAGTATCTTTTCCTTTCATTCTGAAGAATTCCCTTTAGCATTCCTTGTAGGGCAGGTCTAGCAGTGACCAATGCTCTCAGCTTTTGTTTAATGGTGATATCCTAATCTCTCTATAATGACAGTCTCTCCAGAAATAAAATTCCTGGTTTGCAATTATTTTCTTTCAGCAGTTTAAATAAGTCATCAATCTGACTTCTTGCCTCCAAGGTTTCTGATGAGAAAATAGCACTTAATCTTATTGAAGCCCCCTTGTATAAGATATGTTGATTTTCTCTTAAATTTTCAAAATTCTGTTATTGAGCCAGTAAGGGTGCCACTAGTTTCTCCTGTCACTTTTAAGTTGTTTCTTGAATTGCTATTCATTCAGGAACTTCAACATTTTAACTGTTTTCTGAGACATGAGGAAGATGTCTTTGCCAGCTTTTGCTAGTTGTTTTAAGATTTAGTGTAGAATGGCACCCTGGAATATATTATGCTGCCATCTTGAATTTTATTGTTTTTGAGAATATTTTCTTTTCCAAATGATATTGTCTATAGAATCTTAATGTTTAAAACAGATAAAAGACTCTTGCCCTTTTCACTTGGGTATGTTTGAAGAAGAGTTGTAGATGGATAAAGAATCCAGTAGAAGATAGTTGAAAGAACAAAACCTTTATAAATAAAAAAATAAATACTTTGTTTATTCTCTTTGAGGAGTTATATATTAACATGACTAATATATATTTCAGCAGATTACATTGAACATAGTTTAATATTTTATTGGTGATTTCATTTCTGAAAGAGAGCTACCATATTGTGAATAAACTATAATAGATGCCTTATATTACTTTACATACCTCATCACTATTTTACACAAAAACAAAGCAAGGAAGACATTATTGTGCCCATATTTTAGGTAAAAATAAATTGAGGCTTTGAAACGCTATGAGGTATGTCCAAGGTTACATGTTTACTAAGAAGTGAAGTGAATTTATCATAAAAGTGCCCATTTCTTTATTTCAAACATGAATTTTAAAGTATGTCAAATGAATATGCACTTACTATTGAATTGTGTTTCCCTGAAACACAGTGATGTCATCGGCAACTACTTGAAAATCTTATGTCCCTACTTGGAACTGATAGCAAAACTCGTGATTTAAGGTGACTTTCGTTTGCCATTCCTCCCCTCTCTCCTTCTTATTCCTAGATATACTATCAGTGGCCTCATTTCAGTACATCTAACATTTATCTCTTCTATTCTTTGGCCAGATAATTAGTAACTAAATATATTACTTGATAAATGCAAGCACAACTTGGCACTGAGTTAAAATTCTGATATGAGAAAAATGCATGAATTTATGTTTTGGGAATTTATACTATTTATTTTTATATTCCTGAGGTCATTTTGCTTATATTCTGTTGCTGTGGTAGCTATTTCCTAAAAGATTTTATAATATAAATTATTCCTTTATTGTTGCCTAGGTTTTCATTTGTTTTCTCCAAATCATGTCAAAAATCCTGTATTAGCTTTCTATTGTTGTATAATAAATTACCACAAATATAGCACATTAAAACAATCCTCATTAATTATCTCACAGTTTCTGTGAGTCATGGGTCTGGACATGGCTTGATTGTGTCCTCTGCTCCCAGTCTCACTACACTGTAATCAAGATGGAGGCTCTGCAGGTCCGACTAGAGAAGAATCAGCTTCCAAGTTCCTTCGAGTTGTTGACAGAATTCTCTTCCTGAGGTTGTAACGTTGAGGACCTCAGCTTCTTTTCAGGCTACTGGATGGAGGCCTTTCTGTAATTCCTTGTGATATGGGTTTCCTCAACCCGGCTTTGGACTTCATCAAGCCGACAAGGAGAATATCTGCTCCATTCTCCTAAGATGGAGTCTTCTAGAAAATAATCAAGGAGGGTCCTATAAAGTAATTACAGGCAGTCTTATCTAACATAAATTAAGGGAGTCACACATCCTACCTATGTTCAAGAGGAAAGGATTTCACAAAAGCCTGTATACCAGGAAGTAGGGAGTCACGATAGTATCTGCCCATGACACGTCTCTTTTACAGATGTGGAGAAAGACCTTTCATAAAACCAGAGTTTGAGAAATGATCATTTAGAATGTGACTTCAGTTGCCAAGTGATAAGCCTATTTTTTAAAATATAAACATTCTTTCCAGTTTAAATTATGAATATTTGAACACTTCCCTAGAGTCTTTTATTTTTTTTAAACTTTCAAGGGGAAAAAATAATTTTAGAACTTAGGAGATATTGAAAAATATTGACTGTGACTAGACACTGTTTCTATGTGTCCTGGCAAGTTAGTTTTGAATGAAATGAGGACATATTTTTAACAAATAAGTATATTTTTCCTTTAATTAATGTATATTCTCTTATCTAACTTGAATTAATTTCCTCTGATTTTTAGATAATGAACATTTTACAGACTTTTGCCCATGAACACCTAAATGCAAGACCAAATACATATAACTGTAGGAATCTAGGACACTAAACACTACATAAAGGGATTAACTTTTCACATATTAGCCCAATTGTTCCTACAAATTACCTAAAGCAAAAAAGAGAGTTCTATTGAAGGAGAATTTCAGTTAAAAACGAGAAGAGGGAAACGGACTTTGGCCCAGTGGTTGGGGCGTTGGTCTACCACATGGGAGGTCCGGGGTTCAAGCCCCGGGCCTCCTTGACCCGTGTGGAGCTGGCCCATGCGCAGTGCTGATGCGCGCAAGGAGTGCCCTGCCACGCAGGGGTGTCCCCCGCGTAGGGGAGCCCCACGCGCAAGGAGTGCACCCATAAGGAGAGCCGCCCAGCGCAAAGGAGGGAGCAGCCTGCCGAGGAATGGCGCCGCCCACACTTCCCGTGCCGCTGACGACAACAGAAGCGGACAAAGAAACAAGACGCAGCAAAAAGAGACAGAAAACAGACAACCGGGGGAGGGGAGGGGAATTAAATAAATAAAAATTTAAAAAAAAACAAAAAAAAAAAAACGAGAAGACACCTAGCCCAGTTCTTGTTAATATTTGTTATTCCTGATTTTGATACTATAGTAATAATAGCAACCACTCATTTGAAAGCATTTTATATGAGGGACAAGTTAGAAGGAGAGACAAAAAAATAATTTGATGAATTCCAGCCAATCACCAGGAAAATAACAATCATAGTAAGTGTAAGAGTGATGAAATCACCTTACATTAGCAGAGAACTGGGCTGATGACAAGCACTTTCACGTGGCCCATACCAACTGTTATTTACAGTGAAACTGTCGATGCTGGGCTCTTTAGAGTTCTGAGGTCCAAGCTGATTATTTGTTTATGTGTTGGGGTAACAACAGAACTGGCTCCAAAGAAAATCCTGGTGTCCCCCACAAATACCCAGCTGGCTCTCATATTTAGCTATTTGGGCATATCTTGATTAAGAATAGTACATTATCATAAAAGGGTATATATTTTACCCACTTATTAAACATCAAAATATGGATCTTCCCTTATTTTATAATGTGGAATATCTGCCATCCTTGCTCTTGTTGGAAAATATACCTCAAGTTTTAACAAAAGCTTGATCACAAGGCTGGATACGTTTGGTGGGGTCAGTTCAAAGGTGCTGCATGCAAGCCAGCTTGGATGGACCATCTGGGGCCTAGAAGGTCCACTTCCATGGTGGCTCATCTCCAGGGCTGCCAACCTGGTACTGAGTATTAGCTGAAAACAGTGGGCTGAGCTGGGTCTCGATTCATCTCCATCAGGGCCTTCCAGGAGCCACTTGGGCTTACTTACAGCATAGTGGATGTATTTCAAGAGTGACAGTGCCAGGAAAGGGGAAGTGGAAGCTTCCAGTTACTTAAGGCCCAAGCCCGGAAATGGATACAGTGCTATTTCCACCATAATCGATTGGTCAAGCAGTCACAGAGCCCAGATGCCAGGTACTGTGGGGTACCAAGTTGGTAAACAGTGTCTTTATAATTTTCAATCAAATTGCTGGGTTTCAAATCTATCAGACTGTTCTTCCTCGCCATGTAAAGAAAGGGAAATTAATTAATCTGAACATCAGTTTCATGATAAGGAAATGATAATAGTACTGCTATCATAGGATTACTGTGATGATTAACTGATAAAAAGTCCTTAGTATAATACTATACACATGGTTACTATTCAAGAAATATTAGAGGTTGCTGATATAACCCATAATACAAGAAAAATAGGAACATGGACAGATTACCCCAAAAGACAAAAGGTTTAGAAGACCTAGATTACAGACATAATTTCACTAGAGTTCAGGCTAAACAACTGAACATCTTGATGCCTCACTTTCCTATCTGCAGAATGTGGGTATTAAGAGCTTAAGATCAAATAAGATATTGCATGAGTAAAATTGATGTGAAAATTCTTTATAAGCTATAGCAGGACATACAGATATTAGGGAGTAAAGGGACATTGAAACTGTGCATATTCTTACATAGTCTATTAGTAGAAAGAGCCGGGGACTCATAAGTTTACCTCACATACTACCCCAAACACAGTGCCACTTCCAAGTAGAAGAGACACTTAAACAATGAGGTGGCTCCTGGTAGCATCAGCAATCACCCAGGGCAAGAATCTTTGCTTGTATGGGACAGCTGAGGTTGCTGAGGTAAGGCAGAGGCTATTTAAGCAGACTATCACAGCTGGCCTTGGAGATATTCTCCAAGAACTGATGTATCTCTACAACTTATAAAGCATAAGTTGGCATACAGTTTACTCGCACTATTCAAATGAATCTCAAACCATAAATAGAAAACATTTCATAATCTAATACTCAACATGATGCTTATCCTCTCCAGGAATATTATTGCAAAAAAGAAACATCACATCTCTTTAATAAATCTGCGTTGTTACAGAGGAAATGACTCTTGGTCCATTACAAGACAGCTCTGCTGAATTTTGACAAAGCCAATCACCATCATTATTTATTAAGAGCCTCTCCATGGGGGCAATCATGCTAAATGCATTAAATGTCAAGTAATGCTTGTCTTCCTTCACAATTTCCAGTTACCATACCATCTCCAAACCACAAGATGCCTTCAATTATATTACTAAGTGTTGACAGCTTTGCTGTAGGCACATAATAGTGATACGAGGATTTAAATAGTAGTGATTTTTTGTGGTCTTATTTCATGAAATTTAAACAATGGAGACCAATAAAGACTCACAGAAACGGTGATTCACTTTTATGCACTCTTAACAGATTTAATTTAGGAGAGCCATATGATTATCTTCATCTGTTCAAGCTCTCTTTACTAAGAATAATCTTGCTGTTGCATGGAGAGAAGTTTGCCAGAGCTCAGATTAGAGGAAGTTCCAGGCAGCGTGATATGTTTTTAACTGTTGAGATGGTAGCTCTCATTTCAATTCAAGACATGTAAATCTGTTCAAATAACAACATTTATTATCATTAAAGCTTCACAGTTATCTCAACTGGCTTCATAACCTAATAGGGATGACAAGAACTGAACTGAGGTTATTAAATGAGATAAGAAGTTTATTAGATTTCTAGCCAATATCCAGATACTATCATCATCACATAAACATTATTATTTAGTTCACAAAATAAAACTGCATAAATAATCGCATCACATGTTGGTGTGGGCTATATTACTCTATCTAAGTCTCACCTAAAATGTAACTCCATCAGCCACCATTTTTTCAGGAAAGCAAATGGAAGAAATAGTATAGGACATGCTCACACTATGATTAAATCATATTTTATTTAACTTTTTTTCTGTTGAGTCTCTTCAATTTATTGCCCATGAGTTTGTGTGAACATGCTGTGACTGTCTTGGTCAATAGATTAAAACAACACATTTTGCAGTGATATAAGGCATGCAGGGCTGTGGGACTTAAGAGGGCAACTGGGTAGACTTGGCAAAGACAGGGAGGCCAAAGAGCACTTCTCAAGGGCAGAAACGGCAATGAACTTGGAGAGGTCTTACATCAGGTATTAAACTCCTCCAGAATGAGGAGGCTTCTGGTTCTACCTTACTCCTAATGACACTACTATGTATTTATGAGGTACTTTTATCCCCATAGCCAACTATTTTTTACCGCCTGGTAACATATGGGCAGGGGTTTCTTAGTTTTGCCCCTTTATTGCCTTGAGGTTTGTACATTTGAAAAGATCAAAGCCTTCTAAATCAAAAAGCCTGATTCTTGGCCAAAACAGAGTCTGTTTGTCTTTGCTGTGCACACTGGCAAAGACATTTTTTAGCATGATGCAGTTTAACATTCATTAATCATTTGTTCTAGTCTATAACTCTGTCACTGAGGCTTTTCATTTCAAGATACTTCCATCCTTTCCTTTCTTCTCCCTCTCCTTCATCTACGTTTTTTCATCCCACTGCAATCTGTTACGATCAAGGACCCATTACCTCTAAATATCAGTCTGGTCTATTTATTTTAGCCCTAATCAGAGAGAAGGAAAGAATTCTTGATTCTAAATTAAAACCAACAAAATCTGAGGTTATCTTTGCTTTCTCAGGCCTAATTTAAACCACTTGAAGTTCACATGAAAAGCATTTTAAAGTTTACATATCTTTCCTTAGGAAATTTCCCCCAAGTGATTACTTTATCATTTATCCAACCCCTAGGCTCATTATGTTTTTTTACTTAATGAAATCACATTCTCTCAAAATGTTTCCTTGCTGTGTATTTTTCTTTCATCAAATAAAGTGTTGAAGATGGCTGCTGAAGAACAAATTAGATAGTGCTTATAAATCATTGTCATTCTGAATATTTTGAAATAATAAGACTTTAAGGGGAATAATTTCCTCTTCCCACACTCCTGACTTTGCTCAGAAAACTGGAACCCCCATCTTCTCTATATCCCTGGATTTTCATGCAATGATCCACATACTCTGATTGTGATGAGGTGGGTAATTTCATCCAATTTGAAATAAGAGGGCGGACTACTGTGTTTGCCAGGATGTGCCATATCCCCCAAACTAGCTTAACAGTAATATAGAAAGTAATGATCATTATTGATCCAACATCCACTTTTCTATTGGCTTACAATTCAGAAGGAGGGAGAGGTACCATTCATTGGCATCCTTAAACTTCAAGAAGAAACACAGTTGTTAGCTACAAGCTGAAAATAGCAATTTCCCTTTGCATGCCAGACCATATGCAGACTCTTCTTTGGTTTGTATCTCATTTGAAGACTCAATTATGGCTTCTCTCATCCACTGACTTCCATATCAGTTTACTAGCTGCTGTGAAAAGCGAATCCAGTTACAAACACCTTCAAACCATTGATTTCCCTGTTTCCTTTTGCAGCTTTCTAAAGTTCTACTTCAGAAAAACCTTATAATATTTCTACTGCTCCATGTGGGTTTGATTATCATAGGTTGGCTGGGTGTTCTGCTGGCCTCAACTCTTCCCATACTGGACATCCAGTGTTAGACTTAAAATATTTTTCCAGCTGGGCAAATAATTGTGATTCTCATTTTTATCAATGGGGTGGTGTGGGGGCAGATTACTACAAGTAAAGTTGAGGGACCTGTTCAAGGACTCTTGTAAATAGTTGTTATTATTAGCACAGTATTATTTCAAAATAGCCAACCTATCTCCCTGCTAGTAAGATTTTAACAAAAATGAAAAATCCAAGATAGTTTGATAAGGAAGGGAAACAAGAGCTTGCTTTAAAATATTTTGGGTTTATCCACAAGACTTCATCAGTGTGTAATAATTTGAAATCTAACATCCCAGACACCTTGTGGTCCTTAATTTTAACACTTCAGTTTGGTTCAGTTCAAAACCCTATGGCATCAACCAATAGATCGGCTTCTGAAAACATTCATTTTTCACAGTTTTAAGTTCTCATGGTTTCAATGTATGTACACAAGTTGTTCGAAAGTATTTGAAAGTGTGTAACTATTGAATTATGTTTTGCAAAATAAGTTTGCCAGCTAAGACATGTGCATACTTGATTTTGATACATACTACATTAGGAAAATTATTCTGAAAAGCGATTGTAACATTATTCAGGAATCAAATGGAAAAGGGAAAAACAGGGCTTATTTCTCACCCAAAATCATTCCCTGGTTTTTCTCTGGTTTAAAGAAATCTTTTCTCAAAGACCATGTTACTTAATTTTAGCTAATTTGGATCATATCTGCCATCACTTAACCCAAGGCCAAGAAAAACAGTAATATTTTAATTGGAACTTAACGTCAAACTTTTCCAAGTGTTATAATGAAGCCACTTTGCTGGGAAACTTCAAAATGACTAAGAATTAGAGAAATGTCTTAGGCATCCATCTTAGCAACTCTGAATCATGTATAAGAAATGAATGCTTGTGCCTCACGCTATAAATTTATAGAAGTATTTCGATTTCACTTGTGTGCATAAGATAGCCCAGTTACAACTGTGAACTATTAAGCAGAGTATAATACAAGTTTCCACATAACCACCTTAAAAACATTAGGGCAAGAGCTGATTTGGGGGAATCATAATGCGACCTGGCTTTACATTCACATGAAATCACAATGATATCTGACTCAATCATTCTCTTTAAAGTCATCATAGGTAAACAGACTGGGACTTGTGAGATGTGACTGCGGATAACTGGATAGCCATGAAGGCAGTAGGAAAGTCAAGCTTTCCAAAGCTCAGCACTCAGGGCTTTTCTTAAGAAAGAGCCCCTAATGACATCCCGGCACAGTTAAGTAGAAGCTGCAAGGCAACATGAATTCATACTCTATGATGTCAAGAACTGCAGTACAGATGGAAAACCAAGAAAGGCACTGGGGAAATTAGGAAAAATGCAAGACAGAACAGGAAGATTTTCCAACCCAAAGGTGAATTCTTATTCACCAAGTCTTGTCCTCTAAATATTTCTTGAATTCATGTCCTCCTTCGGAGATCCCAGCACATATTTTGAGGCCGCTTACCCATCTTGGATGATTATAATAACCTCTTAACTAGTCTCTTCCTCTCTACCTCAGCTCCTGTTTTCCTTTGCTAAAGCTGCTTGGAGCAAAAGACCAGAAATGGGTGGGTTTTTATAAAGGGAATTTATTAGGTTAAAAGTTCACTGTTCCAAGGCTTTGAAAATGTCCAAATCAAGGCATCATCAGAGATACTTTCTCACCAAAGGTTGGCTGCTGGCAGATCCTGGATTGTTGCTACCTGGCAAAACGAAAGGGAAGCTGGTCTCTGCAGAGTCCCCCTCCAAGCTCACTTTCTCCCCCAGTTCAGCTGTGGGTCATCAAGCTCATGGCTCATCTTTCCCGTCTCCTTATTCCAGCCTCTCAGGGTTTCTGCCTTCCTGCAGCTGTAGGTCCTTTCTCACATGTCAGAGTAAGTGACAGCTCTCTTTGTGTGTATCTGCTTTGCGTTTTCTGCTTATATAAGGTCCCTGCAAGAGGGCAGAGACCCAACTGGGTCATGCCTCTCTGACGTAGTCCAATCAAAGGCCCTAAAGTGATCTAATCAAAACGTGATCTAGGGAAGTGGCTGTGGCTTGATGACTGGGCTCCCGTCTACCATATGGGAGGCCCTGGGTTTGTGTCCCAGGACCTCCTTGTGAAGGCCAGTGCCTGCGGAGAGCTGATGGCCTGTGCCTGCAGAAAGCTGGCGCAGCAAGAAGATGCAACAAAGGGAGACAAGCAAACACAGGAGAATGTGCAGTGAATGGACACAGAGAGCAGACAGCAAGCAAGTTGCAAGGGGTGGGGGGGGTAAAAAAAATTATATATAGAAAAAGGTAATCTACTCAAATTGCCTTACCTGACTCTAATGCAATCAAAGTGTCCCACACCCACACTCAAATGGATTAGTTCAAAGAGCATAATCTTTTCTGGGGTTCGCAAAATTTCACACTGTCACAGGTCTCTCAAATGTATTCTCCACACACATGCCAGAAGGAATATTTCCAAACAAAAATCAGAACCTGGCCCTCCTCTGCTTAAAATCCTTCATTGGCTCCTGCCCGTTTTCAGGACAGTTGACAGTTCTTGGCTCATAATATGGTGGATCCAGAAATTTTTTGATCTGACCTCATCCCTCCTCCCAAACCCCACTTAGTCTTTTTATCATCCCCTACATAGAAACCCAGAGGCACACTTAAAAGAAAACATACAATTGCATATTATTGTTATCTTTTTTGGAACTTTTCTCTGATTAGAAAATCCTTCGACTCTCTGTAGTGTTTTTTAGTTAGGAGGCCTTGGGGAAGGTTTAATGCTAATGGTGACATCTGTATATGGCCAAAATTAAGTTGGATTTAAGTTCTGTTTTATTGGCAAGCAAACTCTCCTATTTCTTTATCAAATATTCCTCACCCACTCTCTGTTATTGTGTATTGCGAGTGTATCTAAGTCCAGGTTGTCATCTTTTGTTTTCCTGCTTGAAATTTTCCAGCAACTGCATTCTCCTTAGATTTCTTCCCCAGGTATCAAGGTTAATGGAAGCATAAGTTTCTCTGACTCAAATTAGAATGTAAAATAAAGACCACCATCTTACATGCTTATTAGAAATGATGAATTGAGGTGATTTCTAGGAAAGAATATAATAGAAAAATATGGAACTTAGAATAAAGTATCTGATTTTGAAACTCATTACTTAGTAACTGTGAAACACTTCATAGTCATTTTAATTAAATGATACTTATGTTTCTTCAGATATAAAACAAGAATTTACACAGCCATCTCTACCCGTCTATTGTGACAATAAAACAACGGGAAAAGTTCTGTTGATGCTGACACATTAAGGCACATACACTCAAAAAACACCAAAATCATCAGCAAAAAAGCAAGAATGAGAAGTGTTTTTCTTCCTGTATAACACTGTGCAGAAATTATTTTTCTTTGTATTAAGACAATAACATAAGAATCTTGGACAAACTCTATATTATTTAAATGACATGCACAATGCTTTACATTAAAATTTGAAGTTTTTACTTCCAAATGATAAATTCAAAGGATTTATTCAGAAGATACATCTAAATGTATCTTCCTGCATAGTAAAAGAATATCAAATCTCTTTCAGAGAGATCCAATAGTCTTCGTAGGAATTAAAAATAGTCACAATCCACCTATTACTTGGAATATCTTAATGCCAGAGAACTTTTAATTAAAAACAAAATAAAACACAAAAACAGGGCCACGAACTATCTCTTAACTTAGGAACTATTTATATTTCAGGTTAAAGGAATTGTGACATAATTGACAAAATGACCTGCAACAGAGATCTATAACCTCTACTTGAATTGAAACCACTTAAAAAATGGAGGTGTTATTTCCTCACTTCCCTGAGATTTAATATTAAGAATTAATGGTTATTAAAATCACTATTGTAGTTATTATCCTGTGTTAATGGAGTAACATGTAACATTGATATAAAAGAAATTCCACAATGGATTTCAAAGAACCAACAAGAAAAAAAATTTAAGATATCATATTAAGGACTTTAAACATTCATTACATGTTGAAATGCTGACATTTTTCCATTAAAATTATCTTGCCTTGCTTTAAAAAAAATCACTATTGGTTCAGGGATACTAAAGAACGTTATAATTGGATTTTTTAAATTGAAGTAATGAATGTAATACATATAAAATTCCAGTAATAATGGAAATGATCAGTAAGATACACATTTCTGACAGAGGTCAAAGCTTTTAAATGCAATGTCTTCATCGTTTCCAAAAATTTTGAATGGCTAGGTCAAAGTGTCTCTTCTCAACTTCAGAATATAATATGTAGCCCTAGAGCTAAATCATGCAGTATCTTTACATTAGACATAAAGTTTGCTATGCCCAATCATGTATATGAAATGCAGTAACATGGCTTCTACAGCTGGCAGGTAAACTTGAGGAAAAGGCTGCAATTGTATGTCAAGGGGATTAACAAGGATACGGATTGCTGATCTCTTTCAACTAGGCTATGGTAAATCGGCTCCTTATAAGTAGGAAAACTCCTGCAAATTGTGGTTGAAGTACACAACTATCAATCTGAGTGATCTGAGAGGAAACAAAAAGTTGTCACTATATTTTAGGGATCATTGCTTAGTATTATTTGCATATTAAGAACAAAACCTAATGGAGAACACAAAACACATGATAAATATAAGAATATTTTTCTTTTACAAAGTGTTAAGAATGTGGTAATATACAGGAAAATTACAACTTACGTAACTTATGGATGATAGTTAATAATAACATAGTAATATTTTTGTAGCAATGGCAAAATATTTTATCAATTCTAAGAGATGACAATAGAGAAGTATAAAGGAGTATGGGATTTTTCCTTTTGGAGTAATGAAAACATTCTGAAATTGACTGAAAGGATGACAGCACAACTCTGATGAAAATGAGAGCCACTGAGTATACACTTGGAATTGATTTTATAAAGCATGGAACTATATATCACAGGGAATCCTGGGGTGGAAGATGGACTGTGGTTAACAGAACAAATATGAGACTGTCCTGTTATAAATGATAACAAATATAATACTAATACAGGGTGTTAATAATCAGGTGGGTTGGAAAAATAAACCAAATGTAAGATATGGGCTGTAGTTAGAAGTAATATCTTAAGGATGCTCTTTCATAGTTTATAACAAATGTTTCACAACAACATAAGATGTTGGTGGAGGGATGATATATGGGAGCTCTGAAGGATGATATGCATGTTTGTTTTGTAAGTTCACAATTTGTACTACATACTTATTGTTTACATGTGTTCATGTCTGACTAATATACATCAATAAAATTTTTAATGAAAAACAAAACAAAAACATGGTAATGAATATACTTACAAATTCGATTTGACAACTGTGTAATGTACTGTTGAGGTAGGTATGTAGATGATGTTAAATATTCCTGGATTATTTACATTTTTTGATAAGTAACTTATACTGATGTGATTTTTGTACTCTACTTGCAGGCAACCTATCATCTCTGTAGTATATGTTTTTTTGTGTGTGTGATAAATGCACAACTATGTGATTATACCAAATACCAATGATTGTACACTTTGGATGAATTGTACGCTGTATTAATATGTATCAACAAAATTGATTTGTTAAAAAAATTGAAAAATTAAATCAAAATTTAATTATAAGGCAGAATATAGTTATTCAGTAGTAATACACACAGGCACACTTGGGACAAAATATCTGTACTTCTGTGTTGTTAGGTCACCCGAAATTATTGTTACTTTGCCTCGCTCCACTTACTGTGAAGATAGAGTCTCTAGAGTCTAATTAAAAAACAAACAATTATTCAGCAACACATTAGTCAGTCATCACCCGTTGCTATGTTAATACAGAATAGTTGATTATTTTCCTTAACATGCAAGCAAACACACACACAATCCTCATGTAGTGAGTGGGAAAGGAAACTGGGAATAGGGAAAGATCAGAGATGCTTCGAGGGCAAACCCAAGTGGGACATGGAAGAGAGGCCTTAAAAAACCAAGATGACCAATGAGTTTCTAGGTGCAGGGGATATGAAAGGGGCAGAAAGGAAGGGGCTTTTAGAGGTATAACATTTTACAGTACTCAGTATAAGCCTACATAAAGAAATTCAAATGATTCTAGGTCAAACTCTAGTAGCTTGTATAAAGAGAGAGTGTGGAAAAAGCATTGGCCCCAACTACAAAAACAAGTGAGCCGAGATTGAAGTGATAAGTATTTTACAGATCTTCTCACCCCAAGAGTGTTGCCAACTTATTAATTTATATTAATTTCCAACCTTCAATGTGCCTGCGATTTTGAATAAGCAATAAATATTTACTTATTCAGTCATTTACACATTTAGCATTCAGCCACTATGTGTTAAGCTCTGTGTTAAATGCTAGAGACCAAAGATGAATACACTTAGTTTAAATTTACTTCAGAAAGGAACACTTACTCTGCACTAGGTACTGTGCTTCATTGTGCTACCTCAAGTACTCCTGGATTAACTTCTAAACTATAAAAACCTAAGAGGACTGAATATTTCATCAAGTTTCCAGCTACCTACACCCAAAAGAGAACAGTTCCTCTGAGTCAAAGGAGGGTGATAGCAATGCAGAGGTGGAAGCTAACAGCCAAATTTGAGGGACACAGGAAATAGACTCGTCACACCCCAATTCCCTGAACTGTCCCATGGCAATGGGAACCTTTAGAAAGGCCAAAAATTACCCCCATTCTCATAATTCAGCATGGAATTTGTGCTGGTTTGAGTCTTTTATGGACCCCAGAAAAATACACTCACCAAACTAGGAATAAAATTGAATTTCCTCATCATGATAAAAGGTATCTATGAAAAACCCACAATAAGATCACATCTAATGGTGAAAGACTGAATGCTTTTTTCCCCATCAAATCAAGAAGAAGAAAAAAGGATGTCTATTCTTACCACTTATACTCAACATTGTGATGGTGGTTCTAGCCAGGGCATTTAGGCAAAAAAAAAAAAAAAAAGAAAAAAAAGACGTAAAAGACATTGAGTTTAGAAAGAAGGGAGTAAAACTTTCTTTATTCTCAGAGGATAACAGAAATTCTAAAAAAGCAAAACAAAACACTTCACACACATTCATACATGCACATAAACATTCACATGCACACACACAAACAGAGCTAATACATTTATAATGATTGCAGGACACATGAAAAATACACAAAAATCAATTGCTTTCTATACCCTAGCAATGAACAATCTGAAAATCAAATTAAGAAAACAATCCCATTTACACTAGCTTCATTAAGAGTAAAACTCCTACACATCAGAGATTTTCTTTCTAACCAATTTTAAAGACTGGATATGACAAAAGTTCTCTATAGGGATTTTCCAGTTATCAAGATGCTCAAGTGAGCAGATCCCGCATATATTTAAGCAACAAACAAGAGCTGGCAAAATCATCTTAATCAATTATACAGAAAACAATTATAGGGTTCCAGTAACAGGTAAATAGCCAAATCAAGGAACAGTAAACTTAAAAATGGTAGCATTCTTGACACACTTTCTCAACCCCTCATCAGATCAGCATGGAGCTGGCCCAGTTTCCCAGTGCAGATCCCTGGACCTGGTTCCAGAGGGAGCAAAGTAAACCTCCTACATACTGGACGCATGTATATCCATGCCAAGCTCTCAAGGGGCAGTCTGAAGGACTGAACCAGGACTCTCACGGCAGGCTTGGCATCCCGGAACTCTCCCTTTGTATAGAGGCAGAGTCCTCCTATAGAATGCTGATGGAGAAGAGTCAAACAGAAGATGCTTGGGACAAAGGGTTGCTGGCTATAGGTCATACAACGCTGTGCCCTGAGCCATGAACTATTTCCTAGGGAGAAGGGTCGTTCAGATCCCTGCGTATGAGAGAATTCCTAGGGCTCCACATGCACACCTAGGACAAGGTACATGCACAGAAAAGAATGATAATGACCAAATTTTTTTTTTTACTTTCTCCAACCCCCGCCCCAATTGTCTGCTCTCTGTGTCCATTCGCTGAGTGTGCTTCTGTGTCCACCTGCATTCTTTTCAGCAGCAGTGGGAATCTGTGTCTCTTTTTGTTGCGTCATCTTGCCATGTCAGTTCTCCATGTGTGCGGTGCCACTCTTGGGCAGGCTGAGCTTTTTCACATGGGGCAGCTCTCCTTACAGGGTGCACTCCTTGCATGTGGGGCTGTCCTATGCAGGGAGACACTCCTGCATGGCACGGCACTCCTTGTGCACATCAGCACTGCGCAGATGCCAGCTCACCACATGGGTCAGGGGGCTCAGGGTTTGAACCCTGGACCTCCCATGTGGTAGGGGTACTCTATCAGTTAAGTCAAATCAGCTTCCCACCAAATGCTTTTTCTTCAGGCTCTTCTCTAAACTTTGTTAGGACAGCTAAGCTCCGTAGGATAGCCTAGACACATACTACTAAGCTAAGACCAATAATGAGGGTTTATTTTTCTTCTCTACTATCCTTTCCTTCTCTCTCTCTCTCTTTATGTCTTTATGCCATAATAGCTCCTAACATTCAAAGAAATCTCTGTCATTATTACTAGTTCTATGTAAGCTTAAGGAACAGACACCTCTGTGTCTAAATTTCAGAGATTTAATTTAATCTCTTAAATTTTCATTTAAAATATCAAAAGATCCAGTTTGCAATAAAAGATTACAAACTGTACAAAGCAACACAAAATGATGGCCTGTGCAAAAGAGCTGGATAAAAAAATTAGAAACCATCAATGAAGAAGAGAGCACTTAAAGAATGCTTCTAAATACGCTCAAAGAGCTGGAGGAAAACATAGGCAAAGAACTAAAGGAACTCTGGAAAATGATAGATGGACTCAAATAGAATGTCAATAAAGAGACAGAAATCATGAGAAGGAACCACACAAAGCTGAAGGCCATAACAACAGAAATTTAAAATCCCTAAGAGGGAATTTTTCCATAGCAGATTGGACCTGGCAGAAGAAAAATTCAGTGATATATAAGATAATTGAAATTATTCAGTCTGAGAATCAAAACAAAAAAATGAATGAATAAAAATGAACAGAGCCTAAGAGAACTGTGGGATGCCATCAAGCATACTAATATATGCACTGTGGGAATCCCATAAGGAGAAGAAAGAGAGAAAGGGGCAAAGAAATAATGGCAGAAAAATCCCCAAATTTAGTGAAAGACATGAATATACATATCAAAGAAGCCCAATGAACCACAAAGATGATCAACCCTGATAAACACTGAAACATATCGCAAATTACCAAATTCCAAAAACAAAAGAGAATTCCGAAAGTCACAAGAGAGAAACTGTGCCATTCATATACAAGGGACCCTCAATAAGACCAAAAGCCCATTTCTCATCAGAAATCATGGATGGAAGAAGTCAGTAAAAAGACATATTTAAAGTACTCAATGGAAAACAATTGCCAACCAAGAATTTTATGTATGGCAAAACTGTCTTTCAAAAATGAGGGAGAGTTTAAGACATTCCCAATTAAACAAAAGCTGAAGAGAGTTCATCATCATAAGACCAGCCATACAAGAGATGTTAAAGAGAGTGCTGTAGACTGGGAGGAAAGCGTGTTAGACAATAATCAACACCACATGAAAAAACAAAGATCTCTAGTGAGGGTAACAACACGCTTAAATGTGAATGCCAGCACTATTGTATTCTTGGTTTGTAACCCAACTTTTTCCTTTCTATGGGATCAAAGAAGCAAATGAATAAAAAGTAATGATAAATCAATGGTATTGAACTTACAGTGTATAAATATGTAATTTGCAAAAGGGCTACATAAAGGTGAGAGGATTGAGGACTGTAGGAACTTAGTGTGTGTGTGCTATTGAAGTAAAATTGGTATCAAACCAAATTAGATTCTTACAGATTTAGGATGTTAAATGTAAGCTCCATGGTAACCACAAAGAAAATATTGGAAAAATATTCAGAGAAAGAAATGAAGATGGATTCTAAAGGGTTCACTATAAAAATAGGTAAAGAAATTGAATAGAAATTTCTTCAGAGAAGATATACAAATGGCCAAAAAGCAAATGAAAAGATAGTGAACATCATTAGCTATTAGGGAAATGCAAATACAAACCACAATAAGACATCATTTCACATACACTAGAATTGCTACTATTAAAACAACGGGGGACGGAAGTGGACTTGACCCACTGGTTAGGGCATCCGTCTACCACACGGGACGTCCGCGGTTCAAACCCTGGGCCTCCTTGACCCGTGTGGAGCTGGCCTACGCACAGTACTGATGCGTGCAAGGAGTGCCATGCCACGCAGGGGTGTCCCCCGCATAGGGGAACCCCACGTGCAAGGAATGCACCCCGTAAGGAGAGCCACCCAGCGCAAAAGAAAGTGCAGCCTGCCCAGGAATGGTGCCGCCCACATGGAGAGTTGACACAACAAGATGACGCAACAAAAATAAACACAGATTCCCATGCCGCTGACAACAAAAGAAGCGGACAAAGAAGACGACGCAGCAAAATAGACACAGACGACAACTGGGGTGGTGGTGTGGGGGGAGGGGGAGAGAAATAAATAAATAAACAAACAAACAAACAAATAAATAAATAAATAAATCTTTTTTAAAAAAACAGTGGGGGAAAAAGGAAAATAATAAGTGGTTACAGGGATGTAGGGAAATGGGAATTTAGTACGTTATTGGTGAAAATGTAAAATGGTACATTCACTGTAGAAAAGAGTTTGGGAGTTCCTTAAAAAGTGAAATATAGAACTACCATGAGACCCAGCAATCTTCTAGATATATACCCAAAAGAATTGAGAGCAAGGACTCAAATAGATATTTGTACACCAATGTTTACTATCAGCATTATTCAGAGGGCCAGAAGGTGGTGGCAACCCAAAGATTCATTAGCAGATGAATGGATGAACAAATGTGGTATGTTAATACAATGGAATATTACTCAGCTTTAAAAAGGAATGAGGTTCTAATACATGTTCCTACATGTATGGGCTTGAAGATATCATATTGAGTGAAATAATTCAGACATAAATGGACAGGTACTGTATTATTCTACTTACATGAAATAGCTAGGATATGCAAAGTCAAAGAGACAGAAAGCAGAATATAGGTTACAAGGAGGAGAGTGAGGAGGGAGGGAGAAGGAGGAGTTAGTGCATACTAAGTGTAGAGCTTCTATCTGGGGTGACAGGAAAGTTCTGGTAATGGATTGTGGTCAAGATAGCACTGCATTGTGAGTGTGGTTAATACCACTGAACGTTATGCTTGTGAATGGTTGACAGGAGAAATTTCATGTTGTCTACATGTTTCCATAATACAAAAAGGAGAGCAAGAGAGATTAAAGAGACAATATTAACTAAAGTCTATATAGGATCCTGGACTGGATCTAATAAGGGAAGAGATAATGCCTGAAAGGACATTATTAGGACATATGTAAAACTTGGAGTCCAAATGGTAAGTTTTATATCATTATTAAATTTCTTGAACTTGAAAACTGCTCTTAAGGTAGATGAATAAGTCAATATCCTTGTTCTGAGAAATGTGCACAGAAGTATTATGTTTCCAAAGAACATGATGTGTTCAGTCTATTTTCAAATGATCAGAAAGATAGAAAAACAGAAAAAAATAAAACAGATGGAAGGGAGGGAGTGAAGAAGGAAGGTAGGTCAAATGTGGCAAAACATTAAAATATGTGGGTCTGGTGATGTATATGTTGGAGTTCTGTAAGTTTGAAATTATTTCAACCAAAAAGTTAAAGCTACACAACTATACCAGGATATAGTGAAGCTTTAAGATCTATGATAGGTTTGTAATGATATGGGACAAATTTCAGGACAAAATGTAAAGCCAAAGGGGCAGAATATGACAGGGGCTGAACTTGTCCTTCTAGAATGACAGAAATACGTTTCTCCGTGGTCTTCAAGATTTACAAAATGTTAGACCCTAAGACTTACTATGGACTTCATCATCTATAGCGAACTTGAAAATGTAGATACCAGGGTTTCATTCAAATCTGACAATTCACGTCATACAGGTGGGCCCCTTACTGCCTTCTATGGATTTGGAGTTGTTGTGACACAAAATTCTTATGTAATCAAGTGACTTCACTTTTAATAGCCTTACTAGCTATCCTAGGACTCCTTGAAATATCAGTTATAATATGTATCTTCTTACAAATATCCCATTTTGTGAAAGATTTGTTTCTTTTGCTATTTGCTTTAATATATGGGTATATTACTGATACATGATTATAAACATTTTAAAATTTATGGTAAGGATCATGACCCATCTATATTTTGTATACTTACATGTCATTTAAATATATCATCAAAATTAAGCAATAAAATATAATAATAAAAACAAAATGAGGAAAACAAAAGTTAAAACTACATCATGTAACTGCTTAGCTAGAACTAGACAGAAAGCAGAAGACAAATGGAGGCAGTAAGATAAAATTAACGCAGTTTACAAACAGAGCTCATACATCCCCATTCAGTTGAAGAAGGCTTTTAAAACACTCAAACTAATAATTATCAAGTCATCAGACTTCTATATAACACCAACAAGCCAAAATTATTAAAACATAGAAAGTGTGAATATGTGTAGGATCAGGGATTATTCTAATTAACTGAACTACTGGAAATTCTTAGCAATGCTTCTGAAACAATTTATTCATTCACATGGACAATACAAGGAAGTTTAATGTACTCTTAACTGTCTGTATGCACTGATAGTCTTCTGCCTTTTAAAAGGTATCCAGGTCAGACAAACAAGGAATTGAGCTTGAAATTAGACACGGAACAAGGCTTTTTTTTGTTTTTGTTTTTTTGTTTTGAGTCTTCTACGTACACCATATTAAGTGTTATAGTTTATTTTTTTTAGACAGAGAATAAAGGGACATGCATTTTTACCTATTATCTCTTTAAGTAATAAATTTTGTTTTGATGAATGAGTGTTGATGGAAGGTGATTATTATAAACATCTTAGAAATAAAATGCTCAGTTTAAGTCGTTATTTACAATTACCATCTTTATTGTAAGGCTATTGAATACATTGCAATTCTACTGGTGTATGTGTTGTTATTTTGGTCTTATTATACTAAGTAAATAAATGAATATTCTTATATTGGTACTGTCCATGCTTTTGAAAAATACATTTTTAGAAGTTAACTGAGTATATACAAATAAAAAATATATATTTTCTCTCCCTGGTGTTTTGTGTTTTAATTTTTCAATTCTATTTTTTACCAAATGTTACTGATATATATTAGTAAAACATAAAATCTATCTAAAGTATACTCTTCATCCAAAGTACACAAACAATGGTGTTTTGGTATAATCACATAGTTGTGCAGTCATCACTTCAATTATTAGAGCATTTTCATTATTCCAATAATAAATATAAACAAAAAATCAGACAAACATAAAAAGCTCTACCCCTTAATGATCACCTCTCAATCGCTCCATGCTTTCCTGACTATATATAGCTGTCATTGTTTCCCTTTTTCTAATTTATTTTTATTTATATTTTGTGTACAGGTAGTCAAACATTCTGTGGTACCTTTTGTCTAGTTTCTTCCACTTACTGTATTTCCTTTTTTTAAAAAACCTAAATGGAAGATTATTAATATATTACTATACACAGGCAAAAATACAACCAAAGCAAAATATGGACAGTGTTTTGTGTTTTCATAAGCCCATTTCTACTATTTTGACCTGATACACAAATGCAAATTACACACAAAGCTAGGTCATATATGCCCAAATCGCTAGCCCTGCCAACATTTTTCTTGGTCTTCTTTTTAAAAAATAAACACAAGTGTTGATGAAGTAAAAACGAGTCTTCTAGAGACACACACCAAAGAAACCAAACGATCGATGAAAAGTATAAACTGTGTCAGGTAGGGCCTAATTTATTGTGCAGACTGCAGAAACATCCTGGAGATGACTCATGTTTGTGCCATGCTTAGCTCCCAGAACGAAACCCACCTGGGCGAGCTGTAAACTGCTGTCCAGTGGCTCTTCACGATTTGAGCGGAAAGGTTTATAGTCCTGCTAATTCTGTTGCTTCTAATTCCAGCTGGACTCACACTCTTATCTCTTGACTCCAGGCCTAGAGATAGGGCCTATCACTGTTGCCCCAATTCCCAGAGACTCAACTCCATGACCCAAGTGAGATGAAATCCGTACAGATAGCCCAAGTAAATGGCTCATCGCTTGTTCCTGTCACTTTTACTAATGCCTTTGTGACGGAGACTAGCAAAGGTGCAAATATCTTTAAATTATTGGCTGTACTTCCTCTTTCCTGCTTCTATCAGGAATTCTAGCTTTGGGCTCCTTTGCTGGGAGAAGAGCACACCCAGAAGTAGCAGTTCCTGAACTTTGCTCTCAAGTATTTAAGAACCCATTTGTAGCTCTCTGTTTATTACTGGATACAAAGTTCTCTGCTCTTTAAGACGTTTCCAATAAGGTTAACCCACCTCACATTTTCCCACACAATTTACCCACATTTCAAAACCATTTCTGAAATGACTCATGAAAATTGAGCAGTGCAATTTTCTTCTTTTAAATGTACTGAGAAGTTTCCTCTTAAAAAGATATAGCACGAGGTCTTTTATCTTGTATCAATCCTGTTACATATGTAAGTGTGGGGATGCAAATAATATTTACTGTGAATTTATGAACTAGACATTGTTGTACACATATTTACACAGAACACGGGGTTTTGTTTTTGCTTTTTTTCATAAATAAGGAAACCTTGACTATGCCATGTAATCTGTGCTCATCTGTGTATCTTTCTGAACACAGAGAAACAACTGAGGTAGTAGCTAGAATTAGATGAGACCAAAGGGCCTGGATGAAACTTTTTAGGAGTAATGCATTCATAACTTGTTGAGATGCCTTTTTTCTGTTATTTTTTAAAAAAGATTTATTTATTTTCTCTCCCTTCCCCCCCCACCCCAGTTGTCTGTTCTCTGAGTCTATTTGCTGCATGTTCTTCTTTGTCTGCTTCTGTTCTTGTCAGTGGCACAGGAATCTGTATTTCTTTTTGTTGCGTCATCTTGTTGTGTCAGCTCTCCATGTGTGTGGTGCCATTCCTGGGCAGGCTGCACTTTTTTTCGCGCTGGGTGGCTCTCCTTAGGGCGCACTCCTTGCGCGTGGGGCTCCCCTATGCGGGGGACACCCCTGCGTGGTACAGCACTCCTTGTGCGCATCGGCACTGCACATGGGCCAGCTCCACACGAGTCAAGGAGGCCTGGGGTTTGAACCATGGACCTCCTATGTGGTAGACGGACACCCTAACCACTGGGCAAAGTCTGCTTCCCTTACATTTTTGAATTAAAAAAAAATACTGCAAGGAAAGTATATCTAATGTATGAGTTTAACTTTTCTAGAATGAGGTATGTTAAAGAATAGGTTTTAAAAGAAGTAGGGTCCTGGCCATGATGATGTCATTGCAGAGATAAATGAATCCTCATAGGATGACCTAGTATATGCCTGTAGGACTTTCACTAGAAATCACTAAGACGAGCAGATCTGTGAAATTCAGGACTTTGGGAGATGAGTAACTTTGAAGCTGGCTAGAATGACCTTGCTGACCTTGAACTTGACATGTAGAATACTGTTTATTTTGAGAAGTTGTTTTAAAATATTTGTTCTTAATCTGATCTCGCCAGTAGAAGTACCAGGCTTATAAACAAACCAGGTCAGTGTCCCTCAAGCAAAATCTGGCATTAGAACAGCTAGAACGCCCTGGGCAGTGGGTGCCTCACAGACACACTCCTGGACCCTGGAATTTTTGCTTCTAGCAGGGCTGATGTGAGTACAGCTGGGTCATCTGCCCTTGCTTGTATGATACACTAAAACTTTTTCATGTCTCTAGCAATGAACCTATCCTATAATAATCCGTTATCACATTTATTTATGAATCAATTTGTAGGTAGTTATATATTACTGGTAATATTAAAGACTTTTCCAGTAAAATTATCCCACCCTGACCAGTATACCTCTCCCTCTAAGAAAAACACTATAGTTAAAATGGCACAGACCAAACTGTATAATTTAGCCTATTGCCTTGGATCAAACAGATATTACCCTCAAAACAGATGTATCTGAATGTAAAAGGACCTAGTTGTTCTCTGTGGGTTAGGTGTGTTCTCTTGTAAACACCTAAACCTTATCTAAACTACTCAGAACTGAAGAGTTCACAATTATATAGTGATCACTATCATTTGAGAAATGTTATCGTAACTCGATCATACCAGGGAAGAGCCAGATTGACACACACACCAGGTCAGGTCCCTCGAGGGAACTCTGCCATCAGACCTGCTGGACCTGTGGGAGGTGCTGGAGAATGCACTGAGTGATGGACGTCCCACAGACCTGTTCCTGGCTCTTGGCTCCAGGAGTTTTTTTTCTCCTGCTCCAGCAGGCCTGGCATGGCCACCGCCTGGTCACTTGCCCTTGTTTGTATGATACACCAAAGTATCGTGTTGGCTGTCTCTACCAATGCATTTATCCTATTATACTCTGTTTCTACATTCATTTCTGTCCCTGGTCCATGAGTAATTCAGGTTGCCCACTCAACTTACATCAACAAAGCGTAGCACAGGGATCAGGCCACAAAAGCACTTGACAAATATTTCCTGAACAAATGAACATTATAAAAGAGAGAAAATTCTATCTAAATTCGGATTTCATAAAATAACGACAGATGATCATCTCTGTAAGGAATGTGTCAGGCTACAAGGAACAGCAAATCTTCACTTAAGCAAAATAGGTGTTTGTTACCACATATAAAAAGTTATTTTAAAAAACAGGTGGCTGCTAGTGTTGGTTCAGCTACTGAATAATGTCTTTCTGTCCTTTGTCTCCATCATTCTGAGTGCACTGGCTCGTTGCGCTGTAGTCATGAGATGGCTTCACGGCTCTAGTTTTCTTCTTTTTTTAAAACAGAAACAAGGGAAGTAACTAGTGATAGCCTCTATTTTTCCCTTTTATCACAATTCCTAGCAGTTTAGCTGTGTCATTGAGTCATATCAACCCTCTAACTTTAAGTGAGGCTGGGAAATTGAGGGTCTGGCTTTTAGCCTCTTTAGGAGAGGAAAACAAATGAAGAAGGGTGGGGATGTATAGTGAGGGAGGCAACACTCATGCTCAGCCAGCAGGACTAATTTACAAAACCTGCAGTCTAAGACTCTTGACATTTTCAAAGAGATACCTCAAGGCACACAGAAGTCATACATTTTAATGTACTATATGTTTAAATAAAACTTATCGGTTTGGGGTGGGGTTGTTGGACAACTGTGGTAGGCAGAAAATATGCCGATCACCAACCCCCCCCCCCACCCCAAGATATATTCACTTCCTAATCCCAGGAACCTGTGAATATTACTATACGGCAAAAATATGCGATTTAAGTTAGAGATCTTCGGAGGTGCTCGTCCTGAGTTTTCTAGGTGGGTGCTAAATGCAATCACACGGGTCCTTGTAAGTGAGAGGCAGAAGACTGCTAGACCCATGGACAGAGGAGAAGGCCACACAAAGACAGAGGCACAGGACGTGGTGGTGAAGCCACAGGACAAGGAGCTGCAGCTGCCAGGACCCAGAAGAGGCATGGGACGAATTCTCCTGAAGAGCTTCTGGAGGAAGCCGACACTTTGATGTCAGACTTCTGACCTCCAAAACGGTGAGAATAAAGTTCTGTTATTTAAGCCACCAAGTGTATGATAATGTCTCACAGCAACGCCAGGAAACTAATAGAGCTATAGTACAAACGCATCCTTCCTTTTTTCTTTCTTGTCTTTTTGTAAACTAACTGATGCTAGTATATATTTCCCATACCACTTTCTATCTCCTTTAGTATAAATGAAATCTAAGTCTAAGTTTCCTTTAAATTCAGTCCCAAGATTCCACTGAATCAGTTCTGGCCATTGGTAGCCATGCGTACCACATGGTGAGTAGTTCTTTTTTTCCCTTCCTCCGTCTCTCCTTCCCCCCTCCCTCCCTTTTCCTTTCTTCGTTGTTTTTTTTTTTTAAATAACCCTATTATTCTATTCTATTCTGTTTTGTTTTATTCTATTCTATTCTATTTTTTAGGGGGTTCCTGGGCCAGGACTGAACCTGGGAGTTCACACATGGGAAGCACACGCTCACCCACTGAGCTCCATCCACTCCACGACAAGCTCTTTTCTGAACACCCATTTTTAGTGACCCTGACCTCTTGAGGGCATTTAAGGTTATTCTAAGGCATATTAAATATGTATATAGGCTTTTTGCTGCATGCCTGGCTGTGATAAACTTACAGTGTAATATTGCCCATTTGCCATTTATACTCGGTGTTTTACTTTGAAACCATGTACATTTCCCATTTTTCAGCAAACTCTTCATTAATTCAGTATGGACTCATGAAATACTATTTTAACAGTTATAATTCATACTATCATTATCTTGATGCTCAAATTGTCCCAGGTTTGGCTAGTTGGAGCCCTTAAAAGATGGTTCTTGTGTCCCTTTTTCACATATCCCATTGTTCTTTTAGCATATCCTGGTCCTATGTACAATAAGATGCTCCAGGCACAGCTTGATTTTTCATCTGTTCCAACCAGGGAATCAGCAGGTTCTTCAAAGAGCTCTGGTACCATTTAGTGGAGGTGGAGAATGGTATTTGTATATTTATTTATGTTTAAAGATTTATTTATTTACACCTCTCCCCTCCATCACTTTTTGCGCTCACCATCTGCTCTCTGTGTCTGCTTGTTGTCTTTTTTATTTTTTTTTAGGAGGCACTGGAAACCGAAGAACCCAGGAACTCTCATGTGGGAAGGAAGTGCATCGCTTGAGCCACACCCACTCCCTGCCTGTTGTGCTTCTCATTGTGTCTCCTCGTCTCATCAGCTTGTTGTGTCAGCTCTCTGTCTTGCACGTCTTCTTTAGGAGGCTCCGGAAACTGAACCTGGGACTTCCCAGGTGAGACTTGGGCATACAGCTGCTTGAATCACATCCACTCCAAGAATCGTATTTAGAAAGCGAGATCTGGGTGCTTAGTCTGCTTGTTGCTCTTGGGGTGGCCCTGTCTCTGGGTCTCTCAGACGACAGTGCCAGGAAACACGTGCAGGCATATGCGCGTGTCCTTATCTATTGGTGTGAACTGAAGATCGGGAGCTCACAACTGCAGGGCCATAGGCACCCAACAGGCACAAACTGTCAGCACTCAGCTTGCTGTGCCAGACTACCAGTTGGAAACACAGACACTTGCAACTATGCCCAGGGGGAAAGTCGCACCACATGGAGAGGAGTAAAGGGCATAAACATGCCTGCCACTGGGACCGGCAGTCTTGGGGTCACAAGCCACTCCATGGTTTGGAAGTGCAAAAGGACAACTCACACAGGCACTAGACACACTGGAGGGCAACGCAAGTCCTGATTTGTGATCAACAAAGGGAGACGATCTGATCTACCCACTCTTCTCTTCTGGTGTCACAGTGGAAGGACGCGGCTCCCTCACTGCCAGGAACAGATACACCACTGGGAGGGGGTGGTGAGCTGGACATCACAAAGCATGCTCCAGTGAATGTTCACGTGCTCAGGACGACAGGGGATGGGATGCGCCGAGAGCCCCTGTCTGCTGGGGAGCAATCTGATCTCTCCCAGGCAACATCTGGTCCTGAGCACAGGATGTACAGGTAGGTCCCGAGGGCAGGGGGTAGGCTGTGCTTGGACTGTCCCCTGCCACAACAATAACCCAAATTGTGATCCAATACCACTGGGTTTATTCTGGATTTTTGCCCTATGTATTATCCCCTTCTCTGATCAAGAGAAACCTAGCTGCCATTATACCTAATACATGGACTCATTTGCTTGATCCTTCTGACTGTAACCATCTCCCATCCTGGCACCCACTCCCACCCACACACAGATGTCTTCCTCATCCCATTGTGCTTTGATATCTCCAGGACCACCCACTACAGGATGCCCTCCTTCCAGGGCTCTGAGCACCTACCTGGCCTGGCCACCCACCCACAGAAGGGATGTCCTCGGCACCCCCTCTGGGGGCCCTGTACCCCACTGCTGGGGGCCACCCTGGGTAGAGGAGTTCCTCATCCTGCTCAGGCTTCAAGCTGCCCCTGGAAATCCCTTTCATGCTGTCGTCACCACTCTCTGTGCCTGCTCTGGTTTCCCGCCTGCGCTAGTGAAGATGGAGACCTTGGGTTCACCCACTTTTTTTTTTTTTGAGGTACCAGGGCCAGGGACTGAACCCAGAACTTGTATGTGGGAAGCTGGTGCTCAACCACTGAGGCACACTGGCTCCCCTGATTTGGTTTTTTCATTTGTTTGCTTCTTGTTGTTGTTTTTTATCGGGGACAGAACCCAGGACCTCTCATGTGGGAGGCAGGCACTCAACCACTTGAGCCATATCTGCTTCCTTCACCTACTGTTGAACTGAATTGTTCACAAAGGAAAGGAAAAGGGAAGAGGAAGAGAAAAATGAAAGGGGGAAGTGCAACCCTCAATACAAGGTTTAAGTGACATCATGGAACCCAATTAAGTTAAATACCACTAATGCAAATAACTCAACTGAAGGGACAATTACATAAATAGGAGTTTTTGGCCTAAGTTTGCATATAGGCAAGCAATAAAAAGTAATGACAATAAGCAATTTCTCTTCTATCCAGATAGGTTCTTTAGACACTAATTAGGAAAATCATTGCACTATTAGTCATCTTAAAATAAATAGAAGGAAAATAAAGTATTTCTTGCAAGACAGAAACTTGTATATACATATTTTCTTCTCATGCTGCATTGTAAAATTTAAATGCACAACTTTTTAAAAGAAAATATTAAAACATATGCATCTCTTAAATATGTCCCCTCCCCTAAAAGATTCATGCTTTCATTCAGCTGGCCAGTGGGTGTCGGAGTTGCAGATCCGCCAACTCAGAACATAAGTTTCGGAAGAAAGAAAAGAACAGAGTCCTCTGTTGTCAAAGAACACAAGAGGGTGGGAAAAGCAGATTTCACCATTTCTTACTGAAACCATCACGACGTCTCACAGGATCACAGGGCCCTCAAGTCCAAAGACTTGAGGAAATAGAAAGTAAAGCCGGTAAGAAGACGGATCTGCTCCGGTAACCCTTCCTTGTCCTGATTTACACACGTACACCATACCCAACTGCCAGGCGGTTCCTGATCTTTCCAGAGCCCTGACAGCACTGGCCTTGGGTACTGGACCTCTTGGGAGGGGGCTATAACGCATCGCCAGCAAAGCAGTGACAACGTGGAGTACCACAAGGGGCAGGGACAATGCATTAGGCTGTGGACAGCCTTAGCCCAAATCTTTCTCAGTTAAAAACAATATGGAATTGTGTGGGAGAGTGTAAGCTACGGTGTGCACCGTGGGCCATGCAGCGGCAATGCCCCGGGATGCGTTTGTCAATTGCAATGAAGGTGCCACACTAGTGAAGGACGCTGTTGATGTGGGAGGGTGTGAGAAGTGGGGGTATTGGGGCATAGGGGAATCCCTACATTTTTGGAGTGCTATTTACTTAATCCCAGTATTTTTTTTTAATTTTAACAAAATATTAAAAACTAAAGTGTATTGGAAGGGAAAAATAAAAGCAACATGGGCAGTTTCAATTTCTACTGAAGAATATATATATATATATTCACTGAAAGATTTTCTTGAAAAAATTTTTACCTTCCTTTTAGTTCCTACATTATTTTTCTTTTGAAATATACTCTGTGCCTGAAAAGCCACAGCTGATTTTTTAAGGGATCCTCAAATCATACATTTCTACTTGCTTTAACTGTATTTCTAGATTTAAAATAGCAGGGGAAATCTTGATTTGCAACTTGAAGATAAAAACATTTCACTTTATTCCAACAATAATGAACAGGCTTTTCCAGCACTGAAGGAACAAGCTCGTCAAGACTGTAAAATAAGAAGTTTCCCAGACACTGCCTTTTCTAATTATAGATGAAACTGTAATTGTATGTGTGCCAGATGAAGACTCAAAGCACAAATCCTTTCTCAGGATCAAAAACGTGCCCGTAATGGGCAGATGACCCAGCCAAGCATCTACAAGGCTTGGAGCTGACTGCTGAGTCAGAAATTTTAAATCACGCCAGTGCGCTGCTTAATGAAGAGACGTCCACTACTCAGGTGCTCTGCCTCATTTGTGTTTATCACGTGAAGCTGCACGGATATTCCTTTCAAATCATATCTATTTTGAATTACTTTATAACACCTCCGATGGGTGCCATTATGGAGATATGTATTTAAACAGCATTCCCTACATAGAACACAAGTTATTTCCACGTCATCAGTCCCCTCAGTTACACTATTGACAGCCTCTACATAAACCAGCAGCTCAAATTTTTGGCAAGCCTATGTTACACATTTCTATATTGTTTTCTTCATATTAATGAAAACAAGAGAAAAAACCTGCTGTCTCCTAAACAGATAACAAATTTGCCTCTTATTCACTGTACATTTTATTTTCTGACTTGCCAGCATCTTAATTCATGGCTCCAAAGAGCAGAAGGAAGATTAGCTCATGTAACAGTAGAGTGACATTTGGACATTTCCTCATGCAGATAGCAGTATTAAATAGAACTAACTAAGGGCTATTTTCTCCCTTCATTTCGTATGCTGAAACATCCAAGGCAATCTCTCCTTTTCCAGTACTTTCTATAACTAGCCAATTTCTAGATTCAGCAGGATATCTGCTTTCCTACAATTATAATTTTTAAGTGACAACAGGTAAACAAGGAACTGTGTTCAGCCTTCTGGATTGAATATATTGTACAATCCACAAGGTCCCAAAAATTTCTAAATGCAGTTTATTATCTTGACTTAACTAGAGACGCACGGTTTTCTCTGTCAGAGCTGCATCTTCTCAGTAAATTCAGTGATGTGCGGCTGAGCATTAGAAAAGTCAGCCTACAACATAGCTAGTCATTCTAATATACGCCACAGAAAAATTCCTCTTGTAACATCCCATTCCCATTTCTGCGAAGAAGGATATCTGAGTTTTTACTGGAATTATGTTGACTCTATATCGCTTTGGGTAGAACTGACATCTTAACAAAATTTAGTCTTCTCAACCATGACAACCATGATGCGGAATTTCCTTTTAATTACTGAAATCCTAGATGATGCTGATAAATTACTAGAAAAATGTCAAATGTCGAACGATTGAATTAAGCATAGTACTAGAGGGATTGTTTAATAGAACCAACATAAAAATAGAGGAATAAGTCAACGGGCAAGAGCTTCTCAAACTTTGCTGTGCACCTGAAGATTTTAGTAAGAAGACTCAGGCCTGGTTCAGTGCTTTGGGGTGGAGCCTGAAATTCTGCATTTCTAACAAAATTCAAGGCGGCATCAAAACTGCTGATCCATGTTTATGAGTAAGGATATAAAAGACAAAGTCAAGAAGTTTTCCAAAATTGCTCAAAAACAACAGCACAACACCAAAGAGGTAGTAAATGGAGTTTTCTTTTTTAAATGGAGACTAGATCAAAAAGGGACATAATTCTTCTAATAGGCATTCTAGAAAGAGACAGCAGAAATAACAAAGAGGAGAATATGATATTCAAAAAATAAGGATATTTTCCTGGGTGATAAAGATAAGAGCAAGCAGAGGGGGTGTAGCTCAGTGGTTGAGCACCTGCTTTCACATGTACGAGGTTCAAGGTTCAATACACTACATGATACCTCAAAAAAAAAAAAAAAAAGAGAGAGAGAGAGAGGGAAGGACGGACGAGCGAGAGCAGAGGGCAGAGGCTTTCCACACAGCTTTATTTTCTTAAGTGGGGGACATTTAAAAAGGCTGAATCTTGGGCCATAACCTCTGGAGGACAAGCCTGGTTATTCATGGTTTTACAAGGCACAGTGAAATTTGAGAAACACTAGTCACTGGACTAAGATGGTCAAAAGGCTAGTCCGCACGAAAAGAACGATCCCACCTCAATGCATTTTGTCACTAAATATGAAATAAAGCTTTCCCAAGAAATATAACAAATGTAACCAACAAATGGGATAAAAGCCAGAATCATACCCATCTTCTCAAAAGCAAGGACATGTTTTAAATGAACACCACCTTCCAAGCTGTGAGCAGAGATCATTTGAGCATCGCCCAACCATCAACTCAGTGTGACATTATGGTTATTTTTAAATTTTTATGCTGATAACATAGATTTGACCTAAAACTCATTCAAATATACATTCCAATAGTTTTAATCACATTTACAATGTTGCACATCACAGTTAACCCTAAAGTGAACTATGGACTATAGTTAATAGTATAATTAATAAGAACATGGTTCAACCTCTCTTTGTGTATGTGTGTGTGTGTATAATGGCAATTTTCAGATATGTGTTTCATGAGAACACTCATCAGAGATGGAAGGGTGATTATGAGCCAATAAAAATATATTATATTCATGAAAAACTGAGATTAGCCATTCAATTTCTCTCCCTCTATTTCTCTCTCCTTTCTGTTTGACTAAGTAGATTTAAGGTCTTTTGTGAAGACCAAAGTACATATGCAAAATGGTAGCCATTGCATGATACCAACATTAAAATGAGAAAAGTGAAAAGCAAATGAAGTTTAAAAGAAAAGGGAGAAGAGAGAGGTGGAAGCATAAGGAGTTTAGAAAGCTCTACCATGGAGACAGACATAGAATTAGGTCTTGAAGAATAAATACTTGAGGCATGTGTGGTTCTGGGTATGGTTGACGAGCAACTTCTCTCCTTGGCTGTGGATGATGAGCATGGGACCGCATAGTCTAATAGCTACATGTTTTCCTCTGTTCCACCCCATGCACTGCTGCCTGGAAGGATCCATGGAAGAAGCAAGGGCAGAATTTGTCTACTTTTTTTTTCCTTTTTGAAGTGGCTGGGATGAGAGGAATCTGGTCAGATTCCTGCTGTATCTACTTTTTTGCTCTGCTAGGGGCCTAGACAGAAAAGAATAGAAAATGTTCAGAATGTTCACCTACTATACATCCTTAAAATGGAATTATCCAAGGACACCCTTTGAGCAAAACATAAAAAAAAAAAAACATCAAGGGAATAGAAGATAGAATCCTAAATAATACAAAATAAAAACAAAGAAGGGTGCTAATAGTTGAGAAGTATGAAAAATAGCATTCAAATTAAATCAGGATATCCAATGAGTCCATGAAGAGTGTCTGCAAGGAGAAAGTCAATTCTCTAACACCGAATTCTGTTATTAAATAAACATTCTTAATGCCAATATGGAGTCATGTATTTCTTCCATCAATAAGAAGGAAAAAAAAAAACTTTTCTTGGAGAAAAACAGAATATTTGTAAAATGCATGGACAAGAATCAAATGTGAAACAGACCAAAATAGAGCATGATTTTTAGTAATTGAGATCTTTTATTAACTTTGATGTTTGAACATCATTCTTCACTGGGACATGTTGGGAAATATTAGAATATAATCTATTTCTCATGGATGCAATTGTACAATATATTTGATACATGGTCACTGCAGTTTATTATTTTTAGATTAAAAAAATCAACAAGACATGGACAACTTCACCACAGTATGACAAATTTCATAAACCTTGTCAAAATAACCGTTAATGGTATAGACAAAAGAATTTAAGAGGATGGAAAAAAGAGAGGAGTAAAAATGTAGCTAAAACTATTTCCTTCTCCTAGATAGATACTACCAAATTTTGTTTGATATAAAGTTAAAGTATATGATTCAAAGTAATAATACATTTGTTATATGGAAAAATTTGGAGCCTTAATACAATGAAAGTTCCTAGAAGGCAGAGACCACATGTATTTGTCTCCCATGCCAGAAGTTTCCAATAATGGATTGAAGGGCTGAATTAAGTACGTAAAATCAGAAACAGGGTGAGAGAAAAGGTGTGAAGTAGAATAAGCTTGTTAAATTATTAATTGCTCAACATGGGAAGTAAAAAGGTATATTTTAAACTTTGAAAAATCAGTACATGGTTTCTTTTTGGTAATGGTGATAATACTCCTGAAAACTAAGCAAAAAAAAAAAACAACAAAACACATTTTTAAAGTGGCTAATTCTGGGGACTAAAATTATTGAGGAGTAAGAGAATAGATGTTTTCATTTTATGTAATCAGCATGCATTACTTTCTTGTTAAGGATATTTTAAGTGGTAAGAGAACCAAGGCATTCAAACACTTTAAACATATTCAACTCTATTAAAATCTATTTTTAAAACACTGTGAATTATGTAGTTCCCGTACTTAATTCCTCATTTTACTTAGGAGAACTTCTACATCCTTTCCTAATTTCTTTCCAGGACTTTGCACAAATCCTACCAGACCATGTGCAAGATAAAATTTTGGCAGCCTACTTTAGTTTTCAAAAGTTAAATAAGAAGGTGAAAGTATTGAGAGGGGGCAAGATGGTGGCTGAGTGAACTTGCCTGATAGTATCTCCTGCAGGGAAGTGGCTGGGCGGCGTTGGAGCCTCTTCGGGACCAGGCTGTATCGGGATTTTTGCAGGTCAGGAGGTATCTGGACAAGGATTTGGTGGGAAGGTAACAGAGAATATACGTCTATAAAATAAACACAGAGGTCCCGGCTGCGAGCGGAAAGTTCCCTTCTT